>NC_085842.1:202708971-203008971 GCF_035594765.1 Anolis carolinensis
ATAGAAAGTAAGGACCTAATAAAATGCAGGCTAGATTATTAAAACTTTCAAATGGGAAAAATAGGATTTTGATATGTGTGCCTGCCTACAACTGGAAAGGTAAATAGCAGCTGCCTTCAGAATCCCTTACTGAGTATGCATCTGAGCAAAACGGCAGCACAAAGAAGTCTGCCTCCATAGCTCCCCCAGTTTGCTACAAAACATAGATCACTATGGCCCCTTCCACAAAGCTGAATAAAATCCCACATTATCTCCTTTGAAATAGGATATATGGCAGTGTGGACTCAGATAACCCAGTTCAAAGCAGATATTGTGGGTTATTCTGCCTTGATATTCTGGGTTATATGGCTGTGTGGGAGGGCCCTATGTTTAGCTTTGTGTCTCAATCACAGAGATAAAAGCAGGATACAAAACAACAACAGCAACAGCAACAGCAACAGCAACAGCAACAACAACAACAACAACACAATGCAGAGCAGAAGAGAAAACTGGCAAAAGAAGGCTCCATGGACAGCTCCTGGAAAAAATTGATAACAAAATTGACAAGGAAAAAACATGGATGTGGCTCACAAATGGAACTTTGAAAAAGGAGACAGAGGGCCTGATTCTTGCAGCCCAAGAACAAGCCATTAGAACCAATGCCATCAAAGCCAGAATTGAAAAGTTGACGACAGATTCCTAGTGTAGACTCTGCAAGGAAGCAGACAAAACAATAGCTCACATCCTCAGCTGCTGCAAGAAGATTGCGCAGACAGACTACAAGCTATGGCATAACACTTTTCCTCAAATGATCCATTGGAACTTGTGCCACAAATGCCATCTGTCTGCGACAAAGAACTGGTGGGATCACAAGCCTGAAAAAGTTACAGAAAACAAACACGTCAAACTACTCTGGGACTTCCGAATTCAGACTGACAGAATTTTGGAGCACAATACCCCTGACCTGTTAAAAAATAAAGTATAGATCTTCGATGTTGTAATCCCAGGCAACAGTAGAATGGATGAGAAGCAACTGGAAAAACTGATACGATATGAGGATTTAAAGATCAAACTGCAAAGACTCTGGCACAAGCCAGTAAAGGTAATCCCAGTGGTGATCGGCACACTGGGTGCAATGCCTAAAGACTTTGGCCTGTACTTAAACACAGTCAGTGCTGGCAAAATTATTATCTGTCAGCAGCAAAAGGCTGCCGTACTCGGAGCTGCATGCATTATTCGCTGATACATCATACAGTCTTAGACACTTGGGAAGTGTCCGACATGTGATCCAATACAACAGCCAGCACAGTGATCTTGTTTCTGTGTACTAATCTTGTTGTGTATCAAATAATAGCCTTCAAGTGGTTTCTAGGTGTAAAATGTTCTGTTTATTTATGCAAGTCTTTCCTGATTTGGTGGTTGAACTGCTGTTTGAGGTGTATGGACTTGTTCTTTCTACGTTATTTCTGCCTCTAGTACCAAACTTTCTGCTAAAGAAGCAATGCCTATGAATACAGGAATGTAGAAAGGGGTGAATAATAATTCTTGGGGATGTAAAAAATATAATAATAAAGAGCTGGTTGGTTCTTTCATATGTGGTAGAAGTACAGGGAAACAAAAAAGGGGGGGGGGCAGGGAATGACAATTAGATTTCATTCACAAAAAGCATTAACAGTTAAAACCAGATTTCTTTTTACTATGGATTATGGAATAAGGTTCTACATTACATAAGAGCATGGGAAGTTAATGTGGCATGATGTGATAACAGCACAAATAGTATACGCTGAATATTTGGAAAGTGTTGATAGCCTTCAAGTGAAGATTTGTTTATAAAGTATTGAAAGCAGTGGAAATGGACAAGCTAATATATTGATTAAGGGTTCAATCTGATTGTTTTTAGTGTTTGGAATTTATTTGCAGAATATCTGAAAAGAAAGGAAGGAGAATAAATGAGAATAGGGTTTGAGAGTTGAAAAAGCAGTTACTTGATTATAAAGAATTGAACAGATATAGTTATTATATTTTGTTTTTCAATTGAATTTGAGTATGAATTTATACAGTTGGCATTTATAGCCGCTATCTGGAGATAAGGATATATTTATTTAAGATATTTTCATCTCATAGGGGGAAGCCCCAGTAGCGCAATGGGTTAAATCCTTGTGCAGGCAGAACTTTTGACTGAAAGGTCGGCAATTCGAATCCAGGGAGCGGGGTGAGCTCCCGTCTGTCAGCTCTAGCTCCCCATGCGGGAACATGAGAGAAGCCTCTCACCGGATGCTAAAACATCAAACATCTGGGGGGCCTCTGGGCAACATCTTTGCAGACGGCCAATTCTCTCACACCAGAAGCAACTTGCAGTTTCTCAAATCGCTCCTGACACACACACACACACACACACACACACAAATTTCAGAGGGAATAATGATATATAGATCTGTATACTTTTTAGTAGGTAGAAGTTGGAAATCATTTTTATATACTTAATGCTTTGGGTTTTTTAAGCATATGTTTTATTATTGTGTGTTTTGGTTTTATTCTGCTTATTGGTTTTGTAACTTAACACACACACACACACACACACAGTTGCTTTAAAATTTAAAAAGGTTTCTGACTACAGTGCAAAGGAGATAGTGCTGCTGAGGCCCCTTCTACACTGCCATATAATCCAGATTATCAAAGCAAATAATCCACATTATCTGCATTGAACTGGATTATATGAGTCTACACTGCCACTGGATTTTTTTATGGCAGTTTAGAAGGGGCTTGAGAAGATAAGATTGCAAAACTGTGGTCTTGTTTACATGGGCCCTATACCCTGGATTTGAGAAGAGGTCGCTCTAGATGTTTATATACTTCAGTTCAGTAATGCAGGGTAAAACCAGGTTAAAAAAAGGGTAAAGGTTTCCCTTGATGTTAAGTCCAGTCATGTCTGACTCTAGGGGTTGGTGCTCATCTCCATTTCTAAGCCGCAGAGCCAGCGTTGTCCGTAGACACCTCCAAGGTCATGTGGCCGGCATGACTGCATGGAGCGCCAGGTTAGCCAGTTGATAATATGGAATAAACTGAGACCCCATCTACACTGCCACACAGTGCAAATTGAACTGCATTATATGGTCCGTGCAGACTGAACTTCATTGAACTGAATTATATTACACAGCCATATAATCCATTGTAATTTGTATTACAATGGTAGTGTAGATGAGGCCTGGGTTAAGGATTTATACATTATATAAGTCTACTCCGGAGTGCATAAACAGCTGTGCGGGATCCAGAGCTTGTCCAAAGCAGCAATGCTCCAGACTAGCTCTGGATTTCAGTAGTCATGTAGATGAGTCCCATGAAAGGTGCTGAGAGAAATATGAAATGCAATTTCTTCTGCTGGACAATTGTTGATTTTCCTATACCCTAAATACTAGATGTTCTGGAAAACAGGTCTTTTTAAATGCAATATCTGATGAGGAACTCTTAAAGAAAAATGTGGTGTTCATGTTTTCCAAGTCTTTTATATTTTTAGTTCAATCATATCCCCACCCCACATAAATATATTTTCAAACCAGATGGTTAAATAGAAATATGGTGCAGTCTATATATTCATGAATTGATTGCCCTCATTCCTATTCGTAGCAGTTATGGTTAGGTAACTATTTCATATTCATGACCATTGCTTAGTCACAATTTTAAAACTATTGCTGCAATTGTAATTCAGCTCCCAATCTATTTTACCAGGCATCAGCTGCATGGGAAGAACCTGACCATTCTGCTGGTGTTCGGAGCATGGTTGAATGGTATTTTTGTCAGGTTTGAGGCAGCAGAAGTTACTTAATTAAGTAAGCATAAGCTGATACAGGATTCTGGTCAATTACGATACATATGGTTGTTTGTTGGAAAAGGCTAGAATTGACTCCTATTGGAAGGCATTATTTAGGCACTCTGACTGGTAGATTCCAGCTGTAGTTCCCCCAAAGTAATGCTCTGAGGTGTCAGAAAAATCTAATTTGTTAGAGTCATTATGTTCACCCATTCACACATGCTGATCATGAAGCTGCAATCATGCTGTGATAACATAGACATGTGAATTAGAGTATAGATCTGAGATATTCTCATTTTTCTACACAGAATATACAGGAGAATTTATCTTATGAGATTCAGTCATGCAGGAGCAAATATCTCACACGTTGTAAGGTATCCGATTGATTCTAAATTACAGTGGGTGGTAAAGATTTTAACCTGGTCCTGGAGAGAACTACAGGATGGCCAATGTCTTCAATTTGTGGTACCCTATGTCCCCTGACCCCATTCAATCACCTGTTATTACTTTCAGATATCAAAATAAGGGGCTGTCAGGCTGTTTAAAGCCCTATCCATTACTTCATTTAGCCAGCAGAGGGAGCCCTTGGAGGCCTGATTCCAATAGATTGGCAGAATTAAAGACCTCAGTTGTTTCAAAGTACAGTAGAGTCTCACTTATCCAAACTAAACAGGCCGGCAGAAGCTTGGATAAGTGGATATCTTGGATAATAAGGAAGGATTAAGGAAAAGCCTATTAAACATCCAATTAGGTTATGATTTTACAAATTAAGCATCAAAACATCATGTTATACAACAAATTTGACAGAAAAAGTAGTTCAATATGCAGTAATGTTATGTTGTAATTACTGTATTTACAAATTTAGCATCAAAATATCACGATATATTGAAAACATTGACTACAAAAATGGCTTGGATTACCCAGAGGCTTGGATAAGCGAGGCTTGGATAACTGAGACTCTACTGTATTTTGCTGCTCTATGGTAAAGACTGTGCTTAAATAGTGTTGAGTTGATAACTATTTTACTAAACGTTAATATAAATGGAAGACTCTCAATCTGATGGTGGTAGAATCTGGTTAAAATAGGGATGATGAAATTAGAGAATGGCAATGGGCTTGCTAAAAAATGTCAATAATTGATTTTTGTACTACAGTAGAGTCTCACTTATCCAAGCTAAACAGGCCAGGAGAACCTTGGATAAGCAAATATCTTGGATAATAAGGAGGGATTAAGGAAAAGCCTATTAAACATCAAATTAGGTTATGATTTTACAAATTAAGCACCAAAACATCATGTTATGCAACAAATTTGACAGAAAAAGTAGTTCAATGCACATTGGCGAAGTGTGTTAAAGTGCTGAGCTGCTGAACTTGCAGACTGAAAGGTCCCAGGTTCAAATCCCAGGAGCGGAGTGAGCGACCGCTGTTACCTCCAGCTTCTGCCAACCTAGCAGTTCGAAAACATGCAAATGTGAGTAGATCAATAGGTACCGCTCCGGCGGGAAGGTAACAGCGCTCCATGCAGTCATGCTGGCTACATGACCTTGGAGGTGTCTACAGACAACGCCGGCTCTTCGGCTTAGAAATGGAGATGAGCACCAACCCCCAGAGTCAGACATGACTGGACTTAACATCAAGGGAAACCTTTACCTTTACCTTTTTTACGAATTTAGCACCAAAATATCACGATATATTGAAAACATTTACAAAAATGCATTGGATAATGCAGAATCTTGGATAAGTGAAACTTGGATAAGTGAGACTCTACTGTAATAGGTTTCAATTCAAAATTCTTAGGGTAATCCTATAATCTTCTAAATGCACTGAAAAATTAGCTAAATGGGCTGTGGAAAGATTCCATCAGCATTGCCTTCAACAATTCCTTTAAATCTCTTGGGAAGACAGACAGACAAATATTAGTTTTCTGGAATACTGTGTCCAATTCTGGGCACTGTAATTGAAGGGAGATGTTGAGAAGTTGGAATGTGTCCATAGAAGGGCAACTAAAATGATCAAGGATCTGGAGAACAAGCCCTATGAGGAGCAGCTTAAAGAGCTGTGCATGTTTAGCCTGCAGAAGAGAAGGCTGAGGGGAGACATGATGAGGGCCATGTATAAATATGTGAAGGGAAGTCATAGGGAGGATGGAGCAAGCTTGTTTTCTGCTGCCCTGATGACTAGGATGCGGAACAATGGCTTCAAACTACAGGAAAGGAGATTCCACCTGAACATTAGGAAGAACTTCCTAACTGTGATCCCTGTTCAGCAGTGGAACTCTCTGCCCTGGAGTGTGGTGGAGGCTCCTTCTTTGGAGGCTTTCAAACAGAGGCTGGGTGGCTACCTGTCGGGGGTGCTTTGAATGCAATTCTCCTGCTTCTTGACAGGGGGGTTGGATTGGATGGCCCACGAGGTCTCTTCCAACTCTATGATTCTATGATTATGGAAGAAGCAAGGACCACCAGTATTGAAGCGATGATTCTTTGCCATCAACTTCGTTGGACTGGCCACATTTTCCAAATGCCCGATCACCATCTTCCAAAGCAGTTACTTTATTCTCAGTGCAAGAACAGAACACAGAATGTTGGTGGACAGCAAAAGAGATTTGAAGATGGGCTTAAAGCTAACCTTTAAAAATGTGGTATAAACAGAGTACAGCGAAACTCCAACACGAACATTCTAAGTGGAGGCCAGCTCTTACCAACGGTACTATGAATTTCGAGGAGGCACAAATGGCTGAAAGGAAGAAATGTGCCAAAAGGAAGACACATAAGCAAACTCTTGTTGGGACCGCCTTCGATGTCCTCATTGTGAAAGACCATATGCTTCCAGGATAACTCATTATAGTCACTTATGGACCCACTGCCTAGAGACTCTACCCTTGGAAGATGCCATGAGGAGACGCCTATAGTCAAAAGTCAGAAGTGACTTGAAAGGTGCACAGCAACAAATTCCCCTTAGAGCCCTTCCACACAGCTATATGAGCCAGAATATCAAGGTAGAAATCCCACAAAATCTTCTTTGAACTGGGGGCCATTCCACACAGCCCTATATCCCAGAATATCAAGGCAGAATATCCCACAATATCTGCTTTGAACTGGGTTATCTGAGCCTACACCGAGATAATGTGGGATTTTCTGCCTTGGTATTATGGGATATAGAGCTGTGTGGAAGTGCCCTGGGTTATCTGAGGCCACACTGTAATATATTTCAGTTCAAAGCAAATAACGTGGGATTTTATTCAGCTGTGTGGAAGGGGTCTTACACACACAGTGTGTGCAAGGGTGGGGAGAAGTGTTGGCCCAAGGCTTTTACAACATAAAGGCCATGGGGAGAGAGATTTTGGCTGGGTACAAAAGGGAAATCCACTGACCACAAGCAGCAACAGCTGACCTAACTTTATCCAAAAAAGCAAGGTGTGCCATTGCAAATTGGAGATGGCAGACCCAGGGAAGTTGGAAAAGACAGCATTAAGGGCATTGCTGGTCCCCAGAGCCTCATCCAGTTCTTGGAGGGGGGAATTCAGCTGAGAGCCAGGAAGGTGGGAGGAGAAATGTATGTGAAGGTCATTTGAGAAAATACAGGAATGTGATCATGGTCAGCACAGGCATATCTGAGCCAGCCCTGCATTTGTGCCTCTGGAGTTCAGCTGAGTTCAGGACTGAGATGTTTTGCTTGCACTGTGTGACATCATGTTGGAAGTATGGATGGAAAGCCAGTTGCAATCATAGAAACAAGCTCCGGGGAAAATGATGGGTGGTCACAGATTCTCACAAGAAGAGAAAGATAAAAGCACTATCCCTGCATCATCACCATCCCAATGCTTTTGCTGCCTTAATCTTACCCCAAGGCAAAGTATTTATCTGGCAACTGATAAAGTCTTGCTGATTAACACCTTCTAATGACACCTAGCCCATTTACAGTCTTTCATCTGTAAATCTCAAGGCCATTGAGCACAGATAAGCAGTTATCCTTTCATGGGGTCAGTGTCTCTCAATTGCTTGTCACACTGAAGCCTGAAACTCTGGGGAGATGGCAGAGATTCACTGTATTGTTAAACCTTCAGCATTTGGATGTTAACAATCAGACCTGGTTAGGGGTGTGTGTAATTATATGGTTTCAAGTTGCATGTTGACTTATGGAGACCCCGTGGATTTTATAGTTTTTCTAAACCAATGAATATTTGTAGGTGGTTTTGCCAGTATATTGCACATTGCTATTGCTAGTCCAGGAGCCCCTGATGGCGCAGTGGATTATTGATTATTTTTTTCTCACATTTATATCCCACCCTTCTCACCCGAAGGGACTCAGGGCGGCTTACAGCAACGGCAACAATTCGATGCCCATACAAATCAATATAAAACAGTACATAAAACAGTTAAAACTATTAAAATAGATTATAAATTACAAAATATAGATTTCAAACATAAAATCAAATCCGTTCATCCTCATGCCTTCTCCGTAGTTCAGTCCTTGTCGTCTTCGCTGGGCACACAGCCATGTTTTTAGGGCTTTTCTGAAGCCCAACAAAGTTGGAATTAAACCGCTGAGCTGCTGACCTTGCTGACTGAAAGGTCAGCAGTTTGAATCTGGGGAGTGGGGTGAGCTACCGCTGTTAGCCCCAGCTTCTGCCAACTTAGCAGTTCGGAAACATGCAAATGCGAATAGAACAATAGGTACCGCTCCAGTGGCAAGATAACAGTGCTCCATGCAGTCATACTGGCCATATGACCTTGGAGGTGTCTACAGACAACGCTGGCTTTTCAGCTTAGAAATGGAGATGAGCACAAACCCCAGAGTCAGACACAACTAGACTTAATGTCAAGGGAAAACCTTTACCTTTACCTATTGCTAGTCCCAATAAGCAATGTTTCACGTCTGTGTCTTCAAGTTGCCTATCAACTTATATTTCCAGGAAGGAACTGACAAAACCATCTTTGAGTACTCCTTGCCTAAGAAAACCCATTGATTTCAAAGGATTTTCTTACACAAGAAATATTCAAAGATGCTTTTGCTCCCTCTGAAATATAACCTATAGCATCTGGTATTCCTTGGTGGTCTCCCATATAAGTATAAATCAGGCCCAATCCTCCTAAGTTTCTAAGATCAGATGGGAGCTGGTCCTTCGGGATATTTAGGCCATGGTTCAGGTAGTCTAAACA
Organism: Anolis carolinensis; assembly: GCF_035594765.1. NCBI lineage: Eukaryota > Metazoa > Chordata > Lepidosauria > Squamata > Anolidae > Anolis > Anolis carolinensis. Next base: position 202,717,918 of record NC_085842.1, read on the forward strand.
AAATAATAATAATAACAACAACAACAGCTTTATTCTTATAACCTACCTCCATCTCCCCGAAGGGACTTGGGTCAGCTTACATGGGGACCAAGCACAGAATAAACACTGAATTCAAGGTACAAAATTAAAACACATAACAAAAACAATGTAATTAAAAACAATTAAAACCAAGGAAATAAAAACATACAAATGTTTTGGGGTTGAGCACAGAACATCATTCTAACGATGAAAGAGTGAATGCTGCTGTTATGGGTCCTCACTGTAGATCAACTGAGAGTTGGTGCCAAGGGCAAACTGTTAGTACAAGTGTGGGGAACTGCAACCATCCTTTCCTTTCTCTTGTCCTATCTACCAACTTCCTTCTCTCCTCTCTATCTTTCTGCCAAGGTTGGGATGGGAGGCAGCTTCAACAAAACTAAAAGCATTCTCAATAAAAGAAGTGTAAATTATAGGTATAATATCACATTGGTTTAAAATACCTGTCAACATACTTTAAAACATCACTTTCACTCCACATTAAGAAAATAATTAAAACTTCCAGAACTTCAACTTAGTGAGTCACTTAAGGCCTATCTGAATAAACAAGGCTGGCTAGCAGATGAGCAGCAGAGAGGGGGCTAGCCTAATATCTGTGGAAAAGAGGTTGCATCTACACTGTTGAACTGATGCCATTTGACACCAATTTGACTTAATGCTATGGAATCCAGTCAAGGCTTAATGCTATGGAATCCAGGGATTTGTAGTTTGGTGGGGCACCAGCATGCTTTGGCAGAGAAGCCCAAAGACATTGCAAAGCTACAACTTCTTGATTCCATTGTATTGAGCCAATGTAGTTAAAGTGGTGTCAAACTACATTAATTCTACAGTGTAGATGCATCCTTGGAGTGGCCACCAGGAAGTCCTCTTTTGATGTTCCCATACTTCTGAAGGTGATACAAAAAGAATCTCTCTGGTACATCTTAGGAACTGGACAGTCCATATGAATTTTTGTGGGTCATCTTGAGGATGGGAGACAAAGGTACATATGTTCCATTTTTGGTGGGTTCAGTTCCCTGTAAGAGGAAATTGTTGTTGTTGTTGTTGTTGTTGTTGTTGTTGTTGTTGTTGTTAACTTTGTTTATACCCCACCTTTCTCCCTGTGGGGATTCAAGGCGGCTAACAATCCCACACTAGACAAGTTTTAAAAGTGTGATATGAAAGTTTAAAAAATTAAGTAATAGAAGTGTGGTAAAACAGAATTAAAATACAGTAAACACACTTGAATGGCCTTTAAAACTCATACCCCCTCCAATCCCATCCAACACACCCAAAACCTGCCCCATATTGTTCCCCAAATGCCTGTTGGCAGAAGAAGATCTGGACCTGCTTGTAGAAAACCAGCAGGGATGGGGACATCCTGGTCTCTCATGGGAGGAAGTTCCACAGTCTGGGAGCAGCCACCAAAAAGGCCCTCTCCCGTGTTCCCACCAAGTGCACTTGAGCAGGTGGTGGGACCGAAAGAAGGCCCTCCCCAGTAAATCTTAGCTGCTCCTCAGGCTCAGAGAAAGAGATACGGTCCTTCAGCTAACTTGAACTGGAGCCATTCAGGGCTTTGTTGCTCAAAACCAGCACTTTGAATTGGGCTTGAAAATGTGTTGGCAGCCAGTGGAGCTGTGGCAACAGAGGAGTTGTAAACGCCTTGTATCCAGCCCCAGTTACCAGTTCGGCTGCTGCTCTTTAGACCAACTGAAGTTTCCAAGCACTTTTCTAAAGCAGCCCCATGTAGAGTGCATTACAGTAGCCAAACCGGGATATAACCAAGGCATGTACCACCGTGGCCAGATCTGACTTCTCCAAGAACGGGTGCAGTTGGTGCACTAGCTTGAACTGTTCAACAGCACTCCTGGTCACTACTGATACCTGGGCCAAATCCAGGTTCAGAGCCAAATCCAGGAGTATGTATTCCCAAACTACAAACCTGCGTTTCCATGGGGAGTGTAACCCCATCTAACACAGGCTGAATCCCTTTTCCCAGATCCGTCTTACTACTGACTAGGCGCACCTCTGTCTTGTCTGGATTAAGCTTCAGTTTGTTTGCCCTCATCCAGTTCATTTCAGCTGCCAGGCACTGGTTTATCACAGGAACAGCTTCCTTGGAATTAGGTGAAAAGGAGTGATAGAGTTGGGTATCATCTGCATATAGATGGCACTGCACTCCAAAAATCTGGAAAAGGCTAAATGAAAACATCAATCTTAGTTAGGACAGCGTCACCTTCCTCCAACTTGCAAGGCTTAACTGATTTATTTCTACAATGTCAAAATTTGTTGGCTTCCCATCCAAATGTTAACCAGGTCTGACCCTGTTTACCTTCCAATATCAGGTGGGATCTGGTGCCTTTTGTGTATTTAGACTAGAAGAAAGTAGGCTCGTATAAATGATTCTTATACCAGCTCCTTCAGCAAATAAGAAGGAATAACCCCCTTGATCTATAAACAAATCCTTAGCTCAGATTTCTGTCTTCATTTCTAAGCAGAAAAATAAGTTCTCTACATGCACGTGTGTTTGAATGACATCTCTGCTTAAGCAATGCATAACCATTAATGACATCACCAAGGACTACCCCTAACTGTTCAGTTTGGGTTGTAATCTTCAGTGTATAGAAGATCCTGAACTGACAACGTTAGTTGATATACTGAGCTGTTTTAGATCATGTCAATATATGCCCAGAATTTGACAAAGTATATGAAAATTTTGTTGTGCCATGTTCAACACGAGATTTGATTCTTATATTTGAGGAAATCCAGCCCAAACTTCCAAAAGCCCTGAGAAAGGTCTACTTTATGATATCTTTAAAGTTCTTTGTTCATTCTAGCTGGGATTTCCTTGGGGGTCTACTCTTCCATTAGGTTGAATGAGGCTTCTCCCTCAAGCAGCTGACTGTGGGTGCCAAGGCAGCTGGCTGTGGGGGCCAAGAAATTTCAGCAAATTATTTTTTACTGAGTACCAGTATTTACTTTGACATGAATGGGAAAAATGATAATCTGCCCCAGGCAGAAGAAAAGTGTCCATCATTTTTTCTTCTCTCCTGGAAAGGGTAGAATTTTGAATAAAAGTTTCTCACTTTATTGGTCTGTAACTGAGCTACCTTGTAATACTGCAAAGTGACTGATTCCCATGATATATATTATTTGTGTGTCTTGAAGTTGCCTTGTGGCTAACTCATGTATTTTATACAGTTTTCTTAGTCAAAGAATACGCAGAGGTGGTTTTGCCATTTCCTTCCTTTGAAACACAACCGACAGCACTTGCTATTCAAAGTGGTCTCCCATCCAAGTATTAATCAGGGCTGATCCTACTTAGCTTTCAAGATCAGAAAAAAATGTCTTTACAGTATATTGTACTGAATATTATAGTTCTTTCATTTGCATTTTAGGCTTGTTTCTTTATTCACAACCTGTGCTCTGAACTGTGCAAGTTGCTCTATTTTGACTGTTCCCTTCTGTGGACTTCTACTTTAAGGACCTAATGAATTAATCAATCAATTAGATGTCTATCTTAGCTTCTCACATGTACACTCAAGGTAGCTTACAATTAAAAATGTGGGGATGGTCAAAGCAAAACCTAACACCAATACAAACAAACCATCAAAGCAGGAAAAACACACACACACCGTGCAAACCAACTGAGGGAATCCAGTAAAAACATCCATGAGCAAACAGCAGTAAAAAGGGTCACAAACATGAAGTGTCATTAAAGTTTATGCTTTGTTAATACTGTAAACCTTTGCCATTTAATTTCAGAGATTTAGACTTCATTGGGGGTCTCAGTCTAGCAACTGTGACCAGATCACAAAGTCAGAATGTGTGTGTGTGTGTGTTTTTTTTTGTTTTTTTTTTGGTTTCACCAATTAATAAAAGTCTCAGACGTGACACGGTGGAGAGGGTCAGAGCCCAGTGGCTCAGGATAGGATCACTATGTTACAATGGCAACAAAAGAGAAAAGGGCTCATGCAACTTGAATTGCTGGGTGGTATTCGACAGGTGTTAACTTACATGTAAAGCGAGATCTGTGAAAAGGGACAATTATTTTATTCCTCCAGCTATTAGAGGGGCAAGGGATATGCTGTTAGACATTCTAGTTATCAAGAAGACTTCAGTTTGAGAGTTTTTAAGGTATAAAATATAGGAGCCTAAATCCAGTTGCTAGTCTCAACTACAATAAACTCATTTTATCAATTGGATTTATTACCTTGTTGACTTACAATTTAGCAGTTGATTCAAGGAATCCACCATAGTTGGAACTAACAATTGGATTTTGGTCTGCAGGAAAACAATAACAACACATATCCCTGTTTGTATTTCAGATTTTGGGCAACACCCAGAGTTGTTGTGTTTCTTCAAACAGTTACCAACTTATGGCGAGCCTAAGGTGAACTATTCTGGGGCTAGCAACACATCACTCATTCAATATCACTCAGTGGGTTTCCATGGCTAAGCGAGGAATCGAACCCTGATTTCCAGAGGTGTACCCCAATGCCCAAACTACTACACTGTACTGAATCCAGAATGTGGCCTCATGCTATCCCAGTGGTTCTCAGTCTGTGGGTCCCCAGGTGTTTTGGCCTACAGCTCCCAGAAATCCCAGCCAGTTTACCAGCTGTTAGGATTTCTAGGAGTTGAAGGCCAAAACAACTGGGGACCTACAGGTTGAGAACCACTGTGCTATTCTGATTGAAGATCAGCTACAGTGGAAATTATCACCTACAATTTAGAATAGAGGAAGAAGTGGCAGCAATACACAGCCGCATTTGGCGGGGACGAGAGACAAGGCCTTCTCAGTGATTGTCCCCCGGCTATGGAACTCCCTCCCTGATGAGATTAGATCAGCCTCCTCCCTCCTGTCCTTCAGAAAGATGGCAAAGACCTGGTTGTGGGACCAAGTCTTTGGGGCAGTGCAATAAGGCAATAATAGGAAACCTACTCCACTTACCGAAGCCAGCATGGTGTCCTGAGTTGGTTTAAATAGCTGATTTTAAAGTAGATATAAGTGATTTTAATGTTTGTGTATATTTATAATTATTTTATGTCCTGGCATGGAGTGCTTGCCGTATATATGTTGTGCTCCGCTCTGAGTCCCCTTCAGGGTGAGAAGGGTGAAATATAAATGTTTTAAATAAATAAATAAATAAATAAATAGAGGGAATGTACTGTTCATGGCAATGGGATTTACCACGGATTTACCACCTAACTCAGCCCCAATTGCCAAAGCAGAATATAAACGCAATAAATAAATAAAATAGACATAATATGAAATGTACATCTTCATTTAGCATTAAAAATAATCTCATAGAGCATCTTGAAGGATGGCAGTGTAGATGAAAAGGGCTAAACATGCCCTCATGCCCTAATAGTAATGATAAATAATTGCACTTTTACTTATAGCAGGGAACCAGCATGGTGCAATGGTTTAAATTATGAGCAAACTGTGGGAGAATAGGATTTGTATCCACACTCAGCCATAGAAATTTTGGGTAAGTCACATTCTCTCAGCATCGGCAGAAAGCAAACCTCCTCTGTCTAAAACTTGCCAAGAAAACCCTATGATCGAATCAATGTTGAAGACTCACACATACAAAAGCAATTTGTTGTGTGTGTTTTTTCTTAAGCATTATGTCTTATGAAGTGGCCTGCAGTCCATGAAAGCTTATACCAAATAAAACATGTTAATCCTCAAGGTGCCACAAGACCTTTCATTGTTTTTGATGTATTTAACAACACAGTTGCTGTGAGATTTCTGCAGATAAGATTATCAGTGTATGGGGTTTTGCCTTACAGCAAGAAGAGGCTTTGACAAAAGAATGCTAATGTTTCTCAATGGTTTCAGAAAGCCTACAATGTCTTTTCATGATGGTTTATTGACACAGAGAACTCTCTGAATGTTTAGAATGAAAAAAGACTCCACATTTGGAGAATGGGTGTCTCTGTTTATGTACATTTAAAGAAGACAAAATGCTGTACTCTAAAGTGGCCTAAATATCCTGAAGACACTGACAAAACTACTTCTGAGAACTCCTTGTCTAAAAATACACTATCATGGGATCACCATAGGTTCAGAGCTATACACACACACAAATGCCCTAAAGGCAACAGATCCTTTCTGATCCTTAGCTAAGCAGGGTTATCTCAAACTAGTACTTGGATGGGAGATTGCCAACAAACGTCAGGTTTAGTAGGCTACATTTTAGAAGAAGGAATGAGCAAAAACACCTGTAAATATTCTTTACTTAAGAAAACCATAAAAATCATGGAGTCATTATATGGCAACATGAAAGCATACAACAGGCAAATCTCCCCTGAGTATTCCTTGCTTAAGAAAATCCTCAAGAGAGTCAATGTGGAGTAATAGTTTGGATGTTGGATTATGACTTTGGAGACAAGGGTTCAAATTCCTACCCAACCATGGGAACCCCTTGGATGATCTTGGGCAATTCATACACTTTCAGCTTCAGAGGAAGGCAATTGCAAACCTCCTCTGAACAAATTCTGTTAAGAAGCCCCCGTGATAGGTTCACCTTAGTGTCACCAAAAGCTGGAAATGACTTGAAGGCTCACAAGAGCATGAAATTCCCATTGAATTTACTGAAAGTCAACTGAAACTGGGTGCCTCTATTTTGGAATGTCTGATCTATCTGTCTGTCTGAGTCTATATATCTATTTGTCTGTCTGTCTTTGCAGATGAAGTTATAATGCTGCTATGTTAAAATTTCTGAAAGCAGCATATGTAACAATAGATGGAGGTGTGACTGGGCAATTGCTGGTATAGCGTGAGTGCAGTGACTAATTTTCAAACCAGGAAGCATTTGGTTTGAACCTTCCCTCTGTCAGGAGCTCACAAAATTACCTTGGGTAACCACATTTGCTGAGCCTCAGACCACATCACATATTCTAGGGATGAATGGTGATACTGACTTTTTTTTTTGCATGTTTATTGTATTGAAAGGCTTATAACGTCTTCACTTTTGGTTTGCCAGGTCCATCCGTGCCAGTCCCTGAAAATTCAAGACCTGAGACCAAGAAATGACTTCTTGTGATATCACAGGGTGGGGACTCTGGTGATATCCTGGTAATGTCATCATGGTACATTAAGCATCAGCCACAGTTATATCGAAAATTAAAAACTAACCCTAAGAAAACTATATACACATCCAAGTAAGCATTCTCACCCTGACATGTCTTCCTCTTGTCTTGACGACTGGAAAAGAAGGGCTAGGCTCTGTGATCATTCACACTACACAATTACAGCACTTTGATCCCACTCTAACTACCATGGCTGCTACGTGATGGAATCCTGAGGTTTGTTGTTTGAGAGGAACTCTCAAACTGAGAATTCTAAATGCCCCCCAACTAAAAATCTCACGAGTCCATTGGATGGAACTATGGCAGTTAGAGTAGAATAATAGCACTATAATTGTGTAATGTGAAAGGGCTTCTGGCAATCCTTCTCTTCATGTGAGAGAAACATTGAGAATGGTGAGCTATTGCATATATGCTGTGGTTTCTCAGTAATCTTCCGTTTCCCTAAAATGAGCAGGTTCACACATTTAGGGCTCTTCCAGACAGGGAAAGCATAGAGGGATGTTGCAGCATTTCATGCTGTATATCCTGGTTGGTTTTTTTTTTAAAGAAGTACATTAGATTTATTTTTAAAAGTAATTTTAAAAAGCAAAATAAACATGGAAAAAGTATAACACCTGTGTCTACCAGTAAAGCCCTATGTCAGGGGTCCTCAAACTTTTTAAGCAGGGGGCCGGTCCACAATCCTTCAGACTGTTGAGGGGCCAAATTATCATTTGAAAAAGAAATACGAACAAATCCCTATGCACACTGCACATGTCTTATTTGTAGTGCAAAACAACAACAATGAAAGAACAATAAAATATTTTAAAATGAAAACAATTTTAACCAACATAAATCTATCAGGTCAATGAGATAGTCAAGTTAATTCGGATTGTTGTTGTTGTTGTTGTTGTTGTGTGCCTTCAAGTCAAGTGGGCGAGCCTAAGTCTAAAATTATTTATTTATTCATTTACTACATTTATTTACTACATTTATATCCCACCCTTCTCACCCCGAAGGGAACTCAGAGCAGCTGTATGTACAAACAATATATTTTATTATTAGCATAGCACAATATTAGCATTATATATTACTATATTGAACTATATACCACTATACTGTAATATTATATGTAATATATAACATGTAATTAATATTACATATTAATATTAATAATAATATGGTATTATTAGTAGTATTACATTGTATAAAATAATAATATTATCAATATCATATGTATATATAATATATTATATTATTAAAACTGATATTAAAATATTATATTATAAATGAGGGTGGGGGCCAGGTAAATGACCTTGAAGGGCCGCATCCGGCCCCCGGGCCTTAGTTTGGGGACCCCTGCCCTATGTGCAGGAGCCAAGTGGTGGCTAACGCCAGCCTGACTAGTAAAGTCTTTGACTGCTGGTGAAAATACAATAGGGAAGGGCCAAACTTGTCTTCTCTGGAAAGGGGTGAAAGGAAAATCAACACATTAGGAGTTTGGAATTTCAGAAGCAACCACCAAGAATGCCTGCTCTTATATCCTTACCAAATAGACTGTAAAAGGGTCTCATTTGACGATCATGAAACCAAAGGAGCTTTATACAGGGAAGTATGGTCATTCAAGTATCTTGGGCCCATCCTGTATTTAGGCTGGTTATGGCCTCCAAGGGAGAATCAGTGTAGTGTAGGTGTTTCAATGCTGGGCTAGAACTCTAGTGTCAGGATCCTCAGCTTAGGATCTGCCATAATATGAAATGTGGACTACTGTATACATTGACAATGATCTGCCTGCCTGCCTATCTCTATCATTTGCTGAAGATGTATTACTATGAACTGCTTCAGTATACTGTGTATATTTCAAATTAGGCTTGTAGATGGGAATTAGAGTAGGCAGTGGCATACTGTAGTTTGTGGGAACCAGCACCAATTTACATTCAACACCTGGATGATAAGGGAGAGGAGTCTGGGAGTATGTAGACCTGGGAACCAAGGTCATTTTCCCATGTGAACTGGTGTTTAAGGAAGTGATGTAGTGTTCAGATTTATTAGCCAGATAGGAAAAGGTGTAATGGTGGGATGTTGTGGGCCAATGAGGTTATAATGCGCAAAATGTCTGAATTTAACATTTTTATAATGTGTGTACGTTATGGCAAACTGTATTGCTAACAACAGCAGTGTGTAGAACCTGGACCATTTTTTAAAGCATTATTTAAATTTTGACTTATTTTGAGAGACAGATTTGGTCTTGCACTAGACAGAATTTGAATGCACAATTGACCATGGAAACACACTGAATGACCTTGAGTAAGTCACACTCTCTCAGTATCGGAGGAAGGCAATGGTAATCATCTCAATAAATATTCACACACACCCCCAATAATAGGGATGCCATAAACTGGTAATAATTTGAAAGAACACAACCATAACCCGGGCTGTGGCGCAGACGGGAGAGCAAGCCAGCTGCAACCAGCTGCAATGAATCACTCTGACCAGGAGGTCATGAGTTCGAGGCCCGCTCGGAGCCTGTTTGTCTTGTCTTTGTTCTATGTTAAAAGGCATTGAATGTTTGCCTATATGTGTAATGTGATCCGCCCTGAGTCCCCTTCGGGGTGAGAAGGGCGGAATATAAATGCTGTAAATAAATAAATAATAACAACAACCTGCGGAATCTTCGTTGCAGTTTATAAAGCCCTATATAGCCCCCCCCCTCTCTCAGTTGCATAGTCGTTTCTGACTCTTCGTGACCTCATGGACCAGTCCACGCCAGAGCTCCCTGCCGGCCGTCACCACCCCAAGTTCCTTCAAGGTCAAGCCAGTCACTTCAAGGATACCATCCATCCATCTCGCCCTTGGTCGGCCTCTCTTTCTTTTTCCTTCCATTTTCCTCAACATCATGATCTTTCCCAAGCTTTCCTGTCTTCTCATGATGTGGCCAAGGTTATCTGAAAGACTATTCCTTCCAGTCTCTTTTTTTGCTCCTTTGGGTCTTGCTCTTGAGAGAAAAGTATAACAATAACAACAATTTTCTGTTTATCACAGATTATCTGGCATTGCAGACTCATATCATCCAGTTTAAAGCAGAAAACCTGGGATCAAATCCTGGGATATAGGGCTTGCCTGGAAGGGGCCCTTGAAGGCGCACACATACAAATTGTAACCCAGTGGTTCTCAACCTGTGGGTCCCCAGGTGTTTTGGCCTACAACTTCCAGAAATCCCAGCTAATTTACCAGCTGTTATGATTTCTGGGAGCTGTAGGCCAAAACATCTGGGAACCCACAGGTTGAGAACCACTGTTGTAACCCTTGTAGCTGTATCTTTTTAAAAAAATCCTCTTTAAACCATTCTAACTCATGGATTGGAGAAAAGGTGGGTTGATGATGATGGCAATGAGGCTTTATAGGTCATGACCAACATTTCAAGTCATGTCCAGAAATGGACCACTAGCCTGTGAAGCTGTCACAGCAAGGCACCTGTGTTTTCTTTGCAACCCTGTCATTGCGCTGCTTTGATTTGCACACTGCCATGATCGGCCGCCCATGCCTACCGTGTGTTTCAGGAGAACTCTTTAAACTTTGTGATCCCTGTGGGAAACCTGGTTCTAAAAACCTAGTCTGCCAGTTAAGGTTCAAATAAACTCCGAAGGCTTCTTCTGACATCACATTACTTTGAGCCGATGGCTATGATTATTTTACATTTGTAGATTAGTAAATTACTGTACTGTTTCAGGTATCAAACATACATCAAGGAGTGGGCTTGGCAGTGAGACCTTGGTGATGGTAGAAATATTATTATGATATGGAGTCAATTCCAATATAGCAGATCTGTTTTCTCCTCCACCGCTTACATGCTGGGTAGAACAACATGTCCATAATCGGGTCATGCATTTCCCACTCTTACCTACAGAAACTGGTAATTTGTAATAGAGGTGTGGCAATGATATCTGAACAAGGGTTATTTTTGCCTCATGCTAGAAAAAGTGAATGGATTTGTCACAGAGATGCTATTATTTAGCCCAGCACAATTTTACCACTAAATATAGTTCTGCTATGTTAATTTAGACACAGTCACAAATGCGCTGCTGCATAATATGTAAAGAGCATCTTCAGTTAGCATATGCCATTTGCTGGTGCTATTCTGCTTTTGATAATACCAACACATCCACAATCATTGTTGGGTAAAATGTGGCCCTCCAGATATTGCTGGACTGCAGCTTCCATCAACCCCAGCCACATAGCTGAAGAATGCTAGGAGGTGCAATGAAGCAATGTTTAGAAAATGGCCCTTTTTCTAAATGGCAGATCAGAAGCACTGAATTCTAATATTGTTCCTTCAGCTGCAGTTGGTGTGTGACTCACTAGCTAGTATTTCCCAATGATGGATTCAACCTTTTCCAAGTTGCATCAGTGAATAACATCCTGTCGTTAACCAGATGTGGCATGTGTGGCATTGCTTTCCTCAGCACAGATGTTTTGGTATGGGCAAATGAATTGAACCATCTGTTTTATTCCATTAGTCAAGTCATTTTAGACATATTTTGACCAGAAATCTCAAATGGTGTGTGTGTAATTGTGTGCTTTGCATACATTGTTGTTATTTTAATTGTAATATACAGATACTGGCTTTTTTCGTGTCAGGAGCGACTTGAGAATCTGCAAGTTGCTTCTGGTGTGAGAGAATTGTCTGTCCAAGGGGACGCCTGGATGTTTTGATGTTTTTACCATTCATGTGGGAGGCTTCTCTTATGTCCCTGCATGGAGCTGGAGTTGGTAGAGGGAGCTCATCCGTGCTCTCCCTGGGTTGGATTTGAACCAGCAACCTTAAGGTAAGCAACCCAAACTTCAAGTCATCAGTCCTGCTGGCACAAGGGTTTAACCCACTGTGCCACTGATTGCTCCCAGATATTGGCTAAAACAGTGTCTTTAGCTATCCGATGTGGGTGGTGGTTGTAGCAATTTTCTCGATATTTCTTCTTGAGTTCAATTGCTTTGTTGTTAAAAACCACTCATAGATTGGCAGATGACGCCGTGGATCATCACTTAGAGTAGCACTGGATTAGAACACACTTGAAATTCCCAATTTCTGGTTAGAAATTTTACTCCAAGAAAAAAAAAAACATTTCCTTTCACCTTCAAATACTAAACAATCCCCCCCTTGGTCTCCCATCTATTTCATATATTTAGGGGAGCATCTACACTGTAGAATAGATTCAGTTTGACACCATTTAACTGCCATGGTTCAATGCTGTAGGATCCTGGGATCTTTAGTTTGGTGAACCACTAGAACTCTTTGGCAAAGAAGGCTAGAGACCTTATAAAGTACAGCTTCCAGGATTATGTAGCATTGAGCCATCACAGCTAAAGCAGTATCAAACTGTATTAATTCTACAGTTTAGATGAACTCTAGAATTCCCAAACGGCCATTTCCAACTGAGCATCAGAGTGAAAGGGTGGAATATCAGGGTGCGAGAATTTTTTTGATTGGACTACTACTCCTAGGTATACCTTAAAATACTACTAGGAAAGGTATTAAAAATAGAGCTTGAAAAGTGCATGTGTTCTTCAGTTTGATGCAGAGCTTAGAAAATTTAATCTTCAGCCAGATTAGTGGTTCTCAACCTGTGGGTCCCCAGGTGTTTTGGTCCCAAAAATCCCAGCCAGTTTACCATTTGTTAGGATTTCTGGGAATTGAAGGCCCTGGGGACCCACAGGTTGAGAACCACTGAGCTAGATAAATCTTTTTTCAATTGCATCAAAATTGTATTTATTATTTGGATGTCATGCTCTCACAAACGGGTTGATGATTCATTAGCTTGTTCAGTGATATCAGCAAGGTCCCACCCTATGATATCACTGATATCACTGAAGGACACCCCCAGGTTTCGGGTTTTGCCTCTTTAATACTCCTGACGAGGCAATCCATATAAGTATATGATGAAGTATATAGCACTCCATAAAGGCTTATGCCTTAATCGATTTGTTAAAGGTGCCAGAGAAAGCTTTCTTGGTTTTAAGAGATAGCTGTGCACATTCTGTTAACCATATTCCTGTGTGCGCCACTTTGTTCTACATAATGTACAGGAATGAAGGTTTGCCTGAAAATGATAAGTCCTTGACAATGTGTGATTTGTAAAGGCATTGTGATTCTCTATTCATTTTAGAGTCCCTTCTATTAAATTATTAATTTAAAAATTAAATCATGACATCATTATTAAGTTATATAATTGAGATGTACTCTACCAAGAAAGACAGGAAAGTCAAAGAGGGAATTGGCGGCTACGCCAGCTTTGGGACTGTCATGCCTTTTATCGTGCTTAATAAAAAAATCCACCTGTGTCCTGTCTTCAGCTGATGTGCAATTAATCATGACTGAAGGTGCTGAAATCCTACAGGAGTTGCACCCAGTAGGAAGTGAATTCCCTGATCAGACTTGTCCCAGATGATTCAGAGTGCAATACAGAGCAAGTCTGGGAGTGGAAGGGCTAATTAGACAGTATACACTTGTATGCACAGCTATTCTCTTAGGAATAAAGACGAAAAAACCTTGGAGCAGCTCCTATTTTTCCTCTAGACTACCTTTATGTAGCCCAGGGGTCCCCAAACTTTTTAAGCAGAGGGCCAGTCCACAATCCTTCAGACTGTTGAGGGGCCGAATTATCATTTGAAAAAAATACAAACAAATTCCTATGCATACTGCACATGTCTTATTTGTAGTGTAACAACAATAACAACGAAAGAACAATACAATATTTAAAAATGAAAACAATTTTAACCAATAGAAACCAATTAGGATTTCAATGGAAAGTGTGGGCCTGCTACAGGCCAATGAGATAGTCAAGTTAATTAGGATTGTTGTTGTTGTTGTTGTTGTTGTTGTTGTGTGCCTTCAAATCATGTCAGACTTTGGCCGAGCATAAGTCTAAAATTAATTATTTATTTACTGCATTTATTTACTACATTTATATCCCACCCTTCTCACCCTGAAGGAGACTCAGAGTAGCTGTATGTACATACAATATATTATATTATTAGCATAACACAATTGTCAAGAACAGAACGCCACAAGATCAAAGATAACAGAGTTTATTGGATAACAGAACTCAAAATGCCCGTAAAATACAAGGGCCAGACAGTATTAGCCTTTAAAAGCAAAAAGGGGCAAGGAAAAACGTTCAAAAGATAAACCGGATTAAACCGGAGTTTAATCCGGGTAAAAACAAAACAGCTTGCTTCAGCCTGGGGATAAACAAAACAGAAGCCAGGGAACAAAGTGTTCAAAAGAATGCAATTAATTGGCAGCAGATTCCTCTCTGCTGCCAGCACTGTGCTTTGAGTAACTTGAGTCACTCCTCCACACAGCAGGCAAGATTTCCAATACACACAGATCAGCCGAGGATTGAAGCAGTAGAGTAGACCCAGTTCCTTTCCGTAGTTCAAGCCAGAAGCAGAACGTTTGTAGTTTCACCAAGTCCGAGTAGGGGGAAGTCAAGCCGTGGTCAGTTCAGTCCGAAATCCAAAGCAGGAGATGGCGTCCGTCAAGAAGACGACGGAAGGTCAAAGCTAATGAGATTAAGCACAAGTTTGCACAAACAAAAGCCCACACAATTCCTCCCGCCGTCTGACCCCAAATTCCAAAACAACTTACGTATCAGCACACGAAAACACACCAGTCTTCAGGAAAGCGTCCCACACAGATCCCAAGCGTTCGTCCAGATTACCTTGCCCAACGCAATTTGCAATTGCTCCCAAGCCTCATTTTATGCCAGTTACAAATCCTCATCACTATCAGCTGCCCTCCTTAACCCGGGCGTTTCCTCATCACTTTCCTCATCAGAGCTGGAACACCTCTGACTACGCCCCACAGCATCCCCAGCTGTGGATCCCGTCCCATCCCTCCAGCTTGTCCATGGGTCTAATCCTGAAGGTCCCCATTCATCTTCCATCCCATCATTGCCAGTGGCACCCAATTCCTCCCTCACCCGAGTCCAATCCATCTCATCCTCCTCCGAGCTAACCAGTCCCTCCTCCATTCTCTCCGTAAACCCCTCAAAAGACTCGTCAGATGGTGCTGCAAAGATATCTCGCAGTCTCTTTCTTTCTCGCTCCTCGAGAGTATCTGACTCTCGAGGAGTCTTACGCCCACGTCTGCCAGTAACAGAGCCATGAGGCTCAATCATAACAACAATATTAGCATTATATATTACTATATTGAACTATACCATTATACTATTACATAATATGTAATATATACCATATAATTAATATTATTATATGGTATTACTATTAGTAATTGTATAACGTAAGATTATTATCAATATTATATGTATATACAATATATTATATTATTAAAACTGATATAAAAATATTATATTATAAAACTGAGGGCGGGGGCCAGGTAAATGACCTTGGAGGGCTGCATCCGGCCCCCGGGCCTTAGTTTGGGGACCACTGATGTAGCCAATTGGTGTGCCAATCATAATCATATTTTCAGTGACCTCCCTTGGGCAAGTTTCAGCCTCAGAGAAAGCTAATGGCAAGCTACAGTGGGTTACCATCACAGAATTGGATTTTCACTTGCAATAGTGTCTTTGGTGGAAAATTCCCCCCTGGAGAGCTCCTTTGCACTATACTAATGGCCTTTGGTTTTGTTAATTCCTCAGGAAATGACACTTTGTCAATAGTTTTTTCCTGTTTTATAATTTGTATTGTTACCAAAGATTTAGTGTTAATCTTTTATGACTACGCTGTGTTTGTTACATTACCAGCTACCCTGGAAACTTTTATGTTGAGGAGTGGTACTGATCTCTTAGAACAGGCATCCACAAACTTCAGCCTTCCACCTGTTTGGGCCTCCAACTCCCAGAATTCCTGATCATTGAAGAAGCTGGCTAGGGCTTCTGGGAGTTGGAGGCACAAACTGCTGGAGGACTGGAGTCTGAGGATCCATGTCTTAGAAGGAAACAAAATAATAATATTGAGCCCTTCATATCTACTGGGGTTTGATTCCACCCCAAGTGACATTATGTATAGTGATATAGTAAAATGGGTATCATTTATATAAATCTGCAAAATAAAGCTCTGCTTTTTGAATTTTTTGGGAATACAGTATTTTCAAGCTATGGAGAATAGAATCCATGGAGAAAGAATCTACGGGTATGGAAGGCTGATTGTTAAATACGTACTAAAGGCCTAGGAACAGCATCCTGAATGAGAGGAGGAATGTAGGTAGGTATGGAATTGAGGAGAAGCTTGGGAGAAAGATGCAGTGTAGGTTTGAGGTGCATTTGTGAAACAGAAATGCTTTCTTTATGTGGACTATGGTAATCTTCACAGCAACCTTGGTGGAATATATTAAATACTGTAGAGTAAAATAAACTTAGTATATTTACAATGACATCTTGCAATTCAGGCCCCATCTACACTACCATATAAAATCCAGGTTATCTGCTTTGAACTGCATTATATGACAGTATAGACTCATACAATCCTGTTCAAAGCAGATAATTTGAATTTTCTGCTTTGATAGTCTGGATTATATGGCATTGTAGATCTAGGCTCAGTAACAGTGTGGATTATTTGGTCTTTTGCACTTCATGAAATCAAGGTTTTTCCTTCTCTCTAAATGTTATTTAATTCTTACATTTTTATTTATATTATTTGAATATATTTACTATGCATTATTTGTATGTACTTAGCTCTGTTTAATTATTAATGATATAATTGTCTAGAGTAGGTTTTCTGCTAATGAATCCATTTAAACTAAAATTAAATCCATCCCAATTTGTCTGGCGAACTGAGAACAGCATTTCAATTGAGTTTCATTTCTGCTGGCTTGTGTGGAATGATAGATATGTTTTGCAATATATTCAGTCTTAAAACAAATATTTCTTTACCAAACTGAGTCAAATTTCTATGAAAAAAATGCTAGTTTCCTAGAAAAGGAGAGTGATTATGATGAACTAGTTTTCTAAATCTTCCGTCAAAAGATCTCTCTCATAAAAGGATTCCCTAAATCCATCATTATCATAACAAAAGTGGGCAGGAGTATTACAACAAACACTGGGAAATGTTATTCAGTCACACTCAAAGTCTAGTCCCTACCATAACCTATTTCTATTCAGTGACAACAAAATGTAAAATTCTAGTAAAGACTGTATTGATCCAGTTGGCCCTCCCTATCCATGGATTCTACATCCACGAGTTCACCCAGCCACATCCTAAAAAATCCAAAAGGCAAATCTTTGTTTTGACATTTTATATAAGGGTTACCATTTTACTAGGGCATTGGATATAATGATTTTGGTATCCATGATGGGTTCTGGAACAAAGATGCAGTGAATACTGGGAACCCACAATATTTGGTTAGAGCATGTTAAATATATCATGGTTGAAACAGATATTTGAGTCAGAGAAACAAATGCAGAATGTCATAGAGGTTGTGCTTTGGAGGATTTCATGTTCTATAAACTATGGATCTTAGCTGTCCATGGAGATAGCTGCACATATCTTGTTTGTAGTGCAAAAAGGAAAGGAGGAGGGAACTGCAAAGCCCCTCCGTCTGCTTCGCGGAGCCCCAAGGCCTCCAATGGAGCACACCTGAGAACCACTGGCTTAGAGGAACGCTTTATGATGAACTGCTAATAAATACAAGACTGAAGAAATGACAATACAGTAATCCTTCTACATCTGTGGTCTTGACTTTTGCAAACTTGATTTTTCATGGATTGGATTTAAAATGTTTTCTCTAGCAATCTCGAGGTCCTTCAGTGTGACTCTATGATCAATTTCCTCCAGTCATGCTGGAAGACAGTTTCAGAAAGAGCACCTCTCTAGGAATTTCTAGATCTTCCAATGTGATTCTTTGGACATTTTCTAGTTGACCAAGGAGTTGTGCTGGAAATGACCTAGACATTCCTAGAGAGGTATCCTCAGATTAAAAAATAGCTATTTCTTTTTTGTGATTTTTCACTTTCATGGGATTCCTGTGCCCCTAACCTCAACAAATGTGGAAGACTGATTGTATACAGATCTCCAGATTACTCTCAGTTGATAAGAGACAACTTGGAAGAGACAACTTGGTTTTTGTGGCACAGTTGCAAAGGCAAGTCATCTGAATGATCCATTAAAATAATGCCTATACCTGAAATCTTAACTGTGAGTGCAGAGGGAGAGTTAAAGGATCAGGCAAAGAAGTTAACAGAAATGATGCCTTTCCTAAGAAATGAGAAAGCATCTATTTCTGTTATTGGTGTGGGATAAGTGGATATTTTGCGGCAACCTGCGCTAATAAAGAAAATCCACCAAGACTCTCCATAAGGTCTGGTATATACCACTAGGACTGTTGAGAGCCAGAAAAGATTATTGTAATCCACATAAAATAAGGGGTTTTGTCACAGAAGTACACATCTCTCTCCCTCTCCATAGAGAAGCTCCACAGTTCCTTACTCACATTCCCCCCCCCCTCCTATTCACGATGCATGTTCATGGGAAAGATCACAGGCCTTACAACAGTAATAACATAAACAGAGATTTAATGTCAACTGCTGCTAGCGAAAGAGGGGGAAAGTCTTCTGTGGAGCTGTCATTCCTAACTCTTTCCCCTTTCCTGTTCTGGCAGTGCCTTTGCAGTCTATAGCAGTATCCTTAGCAGCTGCAGTGTGCAGCTGAAAAACATATCCAAGCCAACCTGATCTCCAGAAATGGCTGTTCTTGCTACTATGTTCTGAAAAGGGAATTGCCTTTTTTTTGTCTCTGAAGCCACCCAATGAAGATGTTTTAGAAATTAGACACCTCTCAGAACATCAACTTTTTGCACCCTGCTAATTCTGTTCTTTTCAATTTTAAAAATCCACCAGGGCAATAGTAAGGCATTTCAATCTTAAAAATAGAACATGCTTCTGCATTGAAAGGTTTCGCTCCAGAGTTGACTCCAATTTATGGCTTATTTTTCAGTAAACTGAGGCTGTTGTATTTTGGATGTACCATGAGACTACATGACACACTGGAAAACTTGGTAACACTGGTAAAGTGGAAGGCAGAAGGAAAAGGAAAGATTGCACTATGTGGATGGATTCAATCAAAGAAGAATTATGTCTCAGTTTGCAAGGCTGAGGAGGGCATTTGGAGAACATGGAACACTTCCATTCATAAGGTTGCCGTAAGTCTAAATTGATTTGATATCAAATAAGAGTGAAAAAAACAATATTGATACGCCTATTTTATCATGAATTTAAAGTTAATTGCTCATTCTATTTTTAAATTGCTTGAATTGCGATTATTATTATTAACTTTATTTACTCCACCTTTCTCCCCATGGGAACGCAAGGCGGATAAACAATCCCATACTACACAAGTTTTTAAAATGCAATACAAAAGTTAAAAAACAATTAAATGCACTTACAATGTCCTTTAGAGCTCATCCCCCCAATTCCATCCAACCTTCCCAAAGCCTGCCCCTTATACTTCCATAAATGCCTGTTGGCAAAAGAAAGTCTTGACCTGCTTGCAGAAGGCCAGCAGGGATGAGGCTATCCTGGTCTCTCTTGGGAGGGAGTTCCACAGTCTGGGAGCAGTCATTGAAAAGGCCCCCTCCTATGTTTCCACTAGTAGATTGTAGATGTCTCCCAAGTTCATAAAAAGAGATACAGTAGAGTCTCACTTATCCAAGCTAAACGGGCCGGCAGAAGCTTGGATAAGCGAATAACTTGGATAATAAGAAGGGATTAAGGAAAAGCCTATTCAACATCAAATTAGGTTATGATTTTACAAATTAAGCACCAAAACATCCTGTTATACAACAAATTGGACAGAAAAGGTAGTTCAATATGCAGTAATGTTATGATGTAATTACTGTATTTACGAATTTAGCACCAAAATATCATGATATATTGAAAACATTGACTACAAAAATGGCTTGGATTACCAGAGGCTTGGATAAGCGAGGCTTGGATTAGTGAGACTCTACTGTAACTTGGACTGAAGCCATATAGGGCTTTGTAGGTCAAAACCAGCACTTTGAATTTTGCTCAGAAACATGTTGGCAACCAGTGGAGCTGTTGCAACAGAGGAGTTGTAAACTCCCTGTAGCCAGCCCCAGTTATCAGTCCAGCTGCTGCTCTTTGGACCAACTGAAGTTTCTGAGCACTTTTCTAAAGCAGCCCCATGTAGAGCGCATTTCAGTACTCTAACTAGGATGCAACCAAGGCATGTACCACTGTGACGTCTCCGAAAATGGGTACAGTTGGCGCACTAGTTTTTACTGTGTACTGTTCAGTCTTCTGTAACTCGCCATGAGGAGAGGCGGGTAATTAATAATAATAACAATAATAATAATAATAATAATAATAATAATAATAATAATAATAATACAATTAGTTCAAAGATCTGCAGCCAGATTGTTAACTGGGGCTGGTTACAGGGAGAGGTTAACTTCTCTGTTTAAACAGCTCCACTGACTATCATTAAGTTTCCGGTCCCAATTCCAGGTGCAAGTGCTTACCTATAAAGCCCTAAACGGTTTGGGACCGGCCTATCTTCGTGACTGCATCTTCCCCTACGAACCTGTGCGATCTCTAAGATATTTCGGGGAGGCTCTTCTCTCACTTCCTCCCCCTTTGCAAATGCGGTTGGTGCCTTTTCTGCGGCGGCTCCCTGGCTCTGGAATTCCCTCCCCAGAAAGATTAGGTTAGCACCAACCCTTACCGTCTTCCGGAAGCAATTGAAAACATGGCTGTTCTGTTGTGCTTTTGAGTAGACAAGTCCATTATAACCTGGTCCATATCTACTTGAAACTTGCCCTGTTTACTTTTTAGTTTGATTCCCGTTCAGATTTATCTTCACTACCTGTTGTATCTATTTGATGTATGTTCTATTTGTAATAGACACTCCCTAAATCAGTTTTGATTATCGCCCAGATGTTATCCTATATTGGACCTTGATGCCTGGATGATTGTTTAACATTTTAACTATGCCGATTTTTGCTATGACCTGTTTAAATTGTTTTTGAATTGTGCTGTCTGATGTCGAAATTGTTATTTTATGATTTTATGTGATTATATTGGGCTTGTTCCCAGTGTGAGCCGCCCTGAGCCCCCTGCTGGGGAGATGGAGGCAGCATACAAAAATAAATTTATTATTATTATATTATTATAATACATCTGGTCACTTCTGATACTTGGCCCTCCAGGTTCAGGTTGAAATTAGGTGGAAAGGAGTGATAGAATTGGGTGTCATCTGCATATAGATGGCACCACACTACAAAACTCTGGATGACCTCTCCCAGCGGTTTCATGTATATGTTGAACAGCAGGGGAGACCATACAGAGCCCTGAGGGACCCCACAGGTCAGTGGCCAAGGAGTCGAACAGGAGTCCTCCAGCACCATCTTCTGAGAACATCCCTCCAGGAAGGAAATGAACTTATAACCACCTGAAACAGCTATGATATGAAAAGATGGCAACTCAAAATGATAATAGTGAAGTTGATCTACAGCAGTAAGGCTTTGTCTAAAGAGGAAAAAACTACAGTAATATTTATACTCAGGGAGCCAAATGTGTTCTGATAGTTAGAGCATGGAACTGGAATTTGGAAGATCCAGGTTGAAATCCATACATAGCCATAGCTACAAAGGGTGCTAGCAGATAGGATTACCAGGCAAAATATTTGTGTAGAAAAGGTGATTTTAGTAGAAAGTGGCATTTTCCCCACAAAAGAGACTTGCTAAAATAGAATAATAGAATAATAGAGTTGAAAGAGACCTCATAGGCCATCTAGTCTGATCCCCTGCCAAGAAGCAGGGTGGGTACAGTAGCCCTCGGTCCACATGTAGAGCAAAGATACTTTTTATGACACCCAGGAAAAAGGGTATATTTTCTTGTTTTGAAAGCTGTTAGGAATGGTAATTCAGTTTTTAAATAGGTTTCGGCTGTTTCATCCTCATCTAATGTTTAATAGGCATTTTGGCAGTCCCTGACGCTCCCAACAGTGCCCAAAAATAGAAAACTGACCCTCAATCCTGCTCTTGCTCTTGCAGTGGAAGAGCATGTTGCCTGGGGGATACTGGGAGCTATAGTTCCAAAATGGCTTTTCTAAGTATTAGGCACAATATAGACAGGGTTGTGGAACTCATTTTATTTTTCATATGCATTAAGAAAAGCTAGGTGTAAAATACTTTTGGTGATAAGGCCAGATGCAAAATGATGGCCCAACTGGAAAACTCATTCCCTACTTCTTCCTAAGAACTACATTTACTATGATGTGTTGCATACACAAAAGTATGAATCTGTATTTGAATTACTGCTTATTGTGGAATCTATCAGCCCAGTTTCTGAGCACATTTGGAGGCTATTTTGAAAGCCTCAAGAACCAGATGGTTTTGAGGATCTTCTGCAAATAATCCAACTGAAGATCCCAATCTGTTGCTGTCGCCCCAATAGGAAAATTTTCCAACATCTTTTAACTGTTCCTAGTATGTGACCTTGGCTTTGATAGAAACTAGAGTCAGGTCTATATTGGGAAGGGAAGAATGAAGTAGGCTGCAGTTATGCTACTTCTTTCAAGTGCAAAGGAAAAATATGACCTAGCTATCAGGTATCTATAAAAATTCTTCCTTAGTCTGGTGTCTTTCAGATATCTTAGACCAGAGTTTCTCAAACTGAGCTCCTCCAGATATTTTAGACTTCAGCTCCAAAAATTCCTAACAGCTGGTAAACTGGCTGGGATTTTTGGGAACTAAAGTCAAAAACACCTGGAGGAGCACAGTTTGAGAAACACTGTCTTAGACTATAAACCCCTTCAGATAAGAGTTGTAGTCAAGCACATTTACAGGATGATGGGACAGGGAAAGATGCATCAACTCTTCAACTGGGATCAGCTTTGCTTGTTTTTCCTGCTGCTTCCCCACGGTCCTTTCCCTGCCTACACATTTTGTAAACAAAACAGATTCTTTTTGAAAGTAAAAACAAGAATACCACAAAGGTCTAAAGTCTCTGTGTTTCAGCTTGCCACACGCCTGTGGATAAGTTTCCAAGGAGAACTGGAAGGTATTTGTGTCTGTTTGGTCTCAAGATATAAACACCCAGCCTCTCCCGAAACTAGGTGTGAGAGATTCATCATTGCTGACAAGTGTAACCACAAAAGTACTACCACAAAAACAAATCTGGTAGCACTTCTAATTGGGTTTATGATTCACCCTGATTCCCAAATGTTGCCACAAGATATAAAGGCATTGGGTCATTGTGGAAATAAGGCATCGTCTGAGGAAAAGCAGAATGGCCCTGGAGTATGGTTGTGGCTTGTTATCAGACCTATTCTTTTTTTGTCTATTTCCAAGCACCAGATAAAACTACACTAAGCAAGCAAGAGAGTCTGTTTATCTTTAATGACATGTGCTGCATTTGCTCATTGGCTTGTGGTGACCAGTAGCTCTCTGAAGTTATGGGCTTCTACTCACACCTCCACAGCTGGACCCATTTAGATCTGGTAGAATCATGTGATGAACCTTGTACAAAAGGGACAAGCAGTTATATTCCTCCAGGAGTTTTTGACCTATAAATAATGGTAAAGGTAAAGGTTTCCCCTGACGTTAAGTCCAGTCATGTCTGACTCTGGGGGTTGGTGCTCATCTCCATTTCTAAGCCGAAGAGCCGGCGTTGTCCGTAGACACCTCCAAGGTCATGTGGGCGGCATGACTGCATGGAGCGCCGTTATCTTCCCACTGGAGTGGTACCTATTGATCTACTCACATTGGCATGTTTTCGAACTGCTAGGTTGGCAGTAGCTGGAGCTTACAGCGGGCGCTCACTCCGCTCCTGGGATTTGAACCTGGGACCTTTCGGTCTGGTAGTTCAGCAGCTCAGTGCTTTAACACACGTCACCACCAGGGCTCCTTATAAATAACTAGATATAGCCAATGATAAAGGATTATGGGAGCTGTAGTCCAAATAGATCTGGATTGGAGAACTATAGTTGCCCATGTATGTAGATCAACCAGTCCAACTCTCTGATTCTGGCAATCTACAGCTAGAGCAGAGGTAGACACGCATGAGCTGAAATCAATTAAGTTATCAATAAAGTTTGACATTTTCCAATTTTAATTAAATTTATTTTAAACTAAAGTGATTAACAAAGTGATACATGTGGAATTTTAGCATTAACTTAATTCTGGAATTAAGATATTAACTCACTTCTTGAGAGACAGTGTTAAGGAGCTAACAGAACGTTAAATTCCTTGCTAGTTATTTATCCAAAGATTAGTTCTCTTCAATTTTTGCAAAACTACTTGTTTTTTATTAGTCCTTCAAAACGGGAATTGCAGTGTTTAAGTCACAAGATCCAAACCACTTATTTCAGTTTGTGGTTAGATTATAGCAGATGGTTTAGCTAATTCCAAGGTTAAAAGATTTTAGACACTGAGGTAGTTAGGGCAGCTTGAAAGGGATGGCTTTTTGCATTTGAATGGTCCTCCTGTATTCCTCATCAGCCAATGCAAACCAGATCTTTATCCTTCTGTCCCAATCATGGCTCTTGGACTTTTTGGACACATGAGTTTCCAATGTTTACATATCTATTTCCTTCCCTCTAAAGCTCAAAATGGTGATATGGGGAATAAAATATAATGAGTGGTATGTTTTAGCTTCATTTTGAATTAGGCATTTAACTAAAATGAAAAAGGCAATATAATATAAGCTTAATACTTTTATTTTTCTAACATAAGGGTAGTATAGTGATTTCATTCTTGAACTAGGACAATGAGAAACTGGGGTTTGAATCCCTGCTGGATTGTGGTAACCCACTGAATGACCTTGGGAAAAGCACACACTCTCAGCCTCAAGGAAGACAAGGATGAACCACATCTGAACAAATTCTCCTGAGAAAACTCTATGATAGGTTTGCCCCTTAGGGTCACCATAAGTAAGACATGACTGGAAGGCAGACAACAATAAAAACAATAGAAGACACAACTGAATTGAATTTTTCGCTCACTAACAATGACACTATGTGACACATTTTTCCTGGGTTATAAATATTATTTCCTAATTGGTTCTATCATAAAAAAACATGGAAAAAAATTATTAAACTGCAAAAACTTTGTTTTTGTGGGACATCTTGCAGCAAATTTTGCTATAGTTTTTCAATTAATATCTCAACTAATTCAGCATACTTTGTGGCAGCCACAACAATGAAGTTTCTGGAGTATAACAACTACTTTCAAAGTAGGTACTGCACAATTAAACATGAATAAAACTTTAAAACCAGGAACAGAAAATCTTTCAAATTTTGTTCCACAGTGTTATCAAAACATATTCAGCATTTCCCATTAGTTTTTCTATCCCTGCATTAGAGGATCCTTGAAAGATGGCTCTCCAGCTTTTGCCTGAGGAAAATTGAGTAGAGATACTTCCTTGCATTTCCCAGTCCTTATTTCCATTAATGAAATGCTTTTAACATTTAAATCAAGATAGCAAACCTTTCTGAATTGATATCTTCGATTACAGCGCTTACAGTCCCTCACCATTGGCCATGCTGGCGGAACTGGTGGGACAAAGCATCTGGTAGGCCAAAGGTTGTCCTCCCTCTATTTAAGTTTAACCTAATGTTCAACCAATCTCTACCCTTCTGAGGAGCAGAGTATATTTTGCTGCCTCCTCTATGTTGACAGCCCTTTAGCTACTTGAAGAACGTTACCATATTCTTCTCTAGTATTTTGTCTCCTCCTCTTTAGGCTTATTTTCCATTTTGCCAATTGCTTTGCTGAGCCTGTTTCCATTTATCTATGTTCTTCTAAAAGTATTGTGTTCAGAACTGAACACACTTCTCCAGACTAAAACTTGAATTAATAATTAATAATTAAGTGATTCTTTTGCTTCTTGCAAATTAGTGCATGGTAAAATTACAGTTTAATCTCACTGTTGTACAACTTCAAGATCCTTTTCACACATACCAAAGCCAGGCTGAACATGCTCCATTTTAAACCTGTATATTTCCCCTTCTTTCTTGTTTAAATGCAGAATTTATCACTTATCTCAGGTGAATTGCATTTTCTTAGATTCAGGCCACTTTTCCATTTTATCAAGATCACGGAAAATGCTATTCCTAGCAAGCTGGCCCTCTCAGTTTTGTGTCTTGGGCAGATCTGATAAGCCATTGGAATATATGGAGTCCATGACAGAACCCCGAAGCACATCATTTAAAACCTCCCTCAGGTTTGATGAAGAACAACTGATAAAAACTCCTTTGCTATAGATTTCCAGCTGTGAACCCCCGAACTGGAACAGTGTATATGGAGAGGATTTGTCTCTGAACCTGACAGAACATTATTGGAGGATGAACAGAGCATGCTTCTGGAAGACCATTTTGACAGGGAAAGCATCCCACAGGACTCCTCTTTCTGTTTGAAATGGGTACTGGAAGATCCAATATTAGTTAGGTTCTCAGGGGAATCTCTGGGCTGGAAACAAAGGAAGGAGAGCTATACCAGGAGTCAGGTTGGTTTGTCAGCCAGGACATCAGGTTATGGGCAAAGTATTAAGGGCAAATCTCTAGGTTCACCAGTTTGACTCTATGGTTAACTTTCTCTAGTCATGTGAGAGGAACTAGAGATTTTAGAGAGAGCTCATGTCTAGAAATCTCTAGGTCCTGTAATGTAATTGTATTTTCAGTTTCCAGAATCATGCTGGAAGCCCTAGAAGTTCCCAGAGAGATGGTATCTAGGGTAAAAAATAGAAATGTATTTATTCATGTTTTTTCACTTTCACAGGGGGTGGCGTGGGTGGCAGTGGTCTTGCACTACTAACCCCAGTGATTGTGGAGGGCTGACTGTAGTACTGTGAAGCACAAAAATGTTTCACTGAGAACTTTTCCCAGTCTTTACAAATTTTAGTCTGTACTATAAAATTTCAAAAGATATACATGTTCTATACGTATGTACCCCAAACTGTTTTAATTGTCATTTTCCTTTTCTGGAAATGGCTGAGGGTTTTTTTTTAGTGTGAGGGTAGGATTAATAGAAAAATCCCCAACAGCCTCTCTAAACTATGCTTTCCCAGAGTTTCTTGGAGGTAACAATGACAATTAAAGTATAAAAGGTATATTAGTTTATAGTGTCACTCTGCCCTTAATATTCAGTAGTGTTAAGGAGAAAAGCAGAGGAAAATGGGATCAATTACTCTGGCAAGAATTGTAGCAAGCAAACACTGTACTGTAAAAGTTGCATTGTAAGGCTGGTGAATGCAGGCATTCTCAGTTGTTTCTTATCTTAATAAAAATATCTGGGAACATAACAAACTACATAAGAATGTTTAGGCTTGAGAGGTAGAAAATGAATGGTTACATATTAACTTGGCAGCTCTTAATACTGTCCTCTTGTGCAAATGCATAGATCTATGGAATAGCGTAATGGATTGGAAATCAGACTGGAAGGCTCTTTAACTGCATGGACGGAATTGCACAGGGGCTGAACTGAGGC
Source organism: Anolis carolinensis (assembly GCF_035594765.1). NCBI lineage: Eukaryota > Metazoa > Chordata > Lepidosauria > Squamata > Anolidae > Anolis > Anolis carolinensis. Next base: position 202,745,477 of record NC_085842.1, read on the forward strand.
ATCATAGCTGAACCAAAGCATTTTGTGATTTTTAATGGTAGTGATAGTGCCACAGAGTCTTGCCTAGGGTGGCTACCTGTTCAATGAGTGTATATGAATTGTCGCTCACTGCTTCAGCGAGGCAAAGTCTCAGAGTGGCAGAGACTTTGCATGAGAGAAGGGCTTAAACATTCTCACAGATTCAGAAAGACACAGCACTACTTGCCCCTCTAACCTACCTTACAGGGTTGCTGTGAAAATGTCAAATGAATGTTGTCTGTATTGTGCCAAAGCACCTTTCTAGGCAGGGAGCAACAAGTTTGGCAGACTCTTAAAGGGCATATTTTAAGTACAGCAAATCCTGTGCCACACTAAATAAAACAAAAAACCTTGGGGGAGGGGGGAGCCCGCACTAAACCAGCATTACAGAGGGCAAACAAAGAATCAAATAATTTGGTTTTGATTCATAATTATAAATGGATGAATTGAAATTCAGTATAAATGGCATTCTTCCCTTTCAGTCCCACTCTTTGGGTGGCAGAGGCAAATAGGTAAAATAATGGAAGGGGACTTTAAGCCTCCTCCCCATGTGCAATGGTTCTGATCAGAATGGGGGATGCCTGGCTCAACAGCAGTACATGTGAAAAAGATCTTGGAGTCCTCATGAACAACAAGTTAAACATGAGCCAACAATGTGATATGGCAACTAAAAAAGCCAATGGGATTTTGGCCAGCATCAATAGGAGTATAGTGTCTAGATCCAGGGAAGTCATGCTACTTCTCTATTCTGCCTTAGTCAGACCACACCTGGAATACTGTGTCCAATTCTGGGCACCGCAATTTAAGAGAGATGTTGACAAGATGGAATGTGTCCAGAGGTGGGCAACTAAAATGATCAAGGGTCTGGAGAACAAGCCCTATGAGGAGCGGCTTAAAGAGCTGGGCAAGTTTATCCTGCAGAAAAGAAGGCTGAAAGAAGACATGATAGCCATGTATAAATATGTGAGGGGAAGTCGTAGGGAGGAGGGAGCAAGCTTGCTTTCTGCTGCCCTGGAGACTAGGACGCAGAACAATGGCTTTAAACTACAGGAAAGGAAATTTCACCTGAACATCAGGAAGAACTTAGTCGCTGTGAGAGCTGTTCATTAGTGAAACTCTCTGCCCCGGAGTGTGGTGGAGACTCTTTCTTTGGAAGCTTTTAAGCAGAGGCAGGATGGCCACTTGTCAGGGATGTTTTGAATGCGATTTCCTGTTTCTTGGCAGGGGGTTGGCCCACGAGGTCTCTTCCAACTCTGTTTTTCTACGACTCTATGACCAGATTGAGATTACACTCATGTCTTTCAGGAAGCAGCTGAAGACCTGGCTGTGGGATCAAGCATTTGGCCCATCCTAAAATATGAACTGATATGACCTGATGGATTCTATGAATTAATATTGATTCAAACGCGGACTGGCTCTGACTTTGCCTCAAAACTTCCCCTTTTGTAAAGGTCACATGGTTTTAATTGTTTTAATTTGATTTGGATACCGGCTTTTGTTCATGTTTATGTTTGGTTTTTACTGCTTGTTGTTTTGTTGTGGCATTGGATTCTGCCATTGTATAAAACCACTCTGGGTCCCACTGGGGAGAAGAGCAGTATATAAATTAAATAAATAAATAAATACAAGTACTGTTCTGAAGTAAAAAGAAAAGAAAAGAAAGTGATCTTAAGTAGCATGAAGAGTATTTAATATAGTATGTTTGTCCTCAGTTCATTCACACAATCATATGAGCAAGTAGCAGTCAGGCACAACATGAGTGCTGGTCTTTGCCCCCACCTCATGTCAACATGTAGTTGGAAATGCTGATATATAGGGATTACACAGCAGAGTCATGGACAGATGGAAGAGCTTCAAGTTCACATGTAGGGATCGAATCCAGAATTGCACCCTGTATATTCGGTTCCTCTGTATACACAGATGCTGCATGCATGGACTCAACCATTCACAGTTTGAATATATATAAATTTAAATATCCAAAAACCATTCTTGATTTTGCCATTTTTTTTAAAAGGACACAATTTTACTACACTGTTGTATACAGGACTTGAGCATCCACAGATGTTAGTATCCATGGGGGTTCTGGAAAAAAAAATTCCAGCAAATACCAAATACCTTCTGCATTAAGAAAAGTAGGGGAATCCTCCCCAGCATACTTGAGCCACTACATAAATCCTGCGTAACTCCAGCCATGCCATTTGGATCTTGCTGGCAACCCAAGTGGCCATGTGCCCTGCCCCTTCCCTCAGTCAACCAATGCCTCATGCCTTCTAGCAGCAGGACCCAACCCACTTCTGCATTCTGAAAGACCACTTGTCTAAGTGGGATCACTGAGCACAATAACCCACTTCCTTCAAAGTCATCCGGAGATCACCTGAAACCACCCTACTAGGTTGGGAAAAGGGTTCTCTAACTACAGTATGGCTCCCATATCCCTGGGACCAGTATTAATTTATCAGTATGTGACAAAATATATAATCTGTAGACATACAGTATTTTTGGACCATATGGGTTTGCTATGAGCTGCAGTTTTGCATAGCCATACAAAGTCCAGGAACATATTCCCTGTGGACATGGGGAATGAACGGTGCTTCTCCCTTTCCTTATCAGCATTGTGATCAAGAAGATCCTGAATGGAAGCCACAAATGGATGAATGCCAGCCTGCCCCCCCCCTCCCCAAAGCAGCCAGCTTTTGCCATGGGTTTTGGGTCCCTTATTGGGAGAAAGGCTGAATATAAACTCTCAGCTGTTAAATTATGAGGCTGGTCTCCATTGTAGTTTACATGGATAGGATGGATTCAGTGCTTGGGAGGAAGCAGGCTGTAGAGGGCAAAGAGAGATAACCAAGAGTTAGTGATCAGAATGCATATCTGCACTGTGGATATCTGCACAGGAGTGAAAGTGAACGTTGAGTGGTGGTACCTGAGTGCTTTGGGGAATGCTTCACCATCTCCTCTATGGTTCTTTGGAGGCACAGCAGAACCAACTTTTTCACAGGATTGCTCAGGTTGTCCCATGTCTTCTGTAGGGGTGAAGCCTCCTGTGTAATCTCAATCTTTTTCCTGCGATGAGCTTTTCCAAAGTTTGTGTTGGCTGGGAGCCTTGCTGTGGGACACAACCCTGGTATCTGAACCTTTTGAGTAAACTAATCACATTCTGGCCCAATATTGTGGAAAGGAAAGCTGGGTTGAATCTGAGGAAGGAGGGAAATTCAACCCCAACAAGTAGCCCTTCTATGTTACACTTCTATGTGTGTGGTCATGGAAAGATACTAGTGTCGCCAGAGTTGGCAAAGATCACAAGGGCCATCCAGCCCAACCCCATTCCGATATTCAGGAAAACATAATCAAAGCACTGTCAATAGATTACCATCCAGCATCTGCTTTCAAATCTCCAATGATGGAGACTCCGCCACACTTCCTCTGAAATGCATCCAATTCTTTGGTGTTCTTTGTCAATTTTTAGTCTTATGATGGGACTTCCCAAGTCTAATTTGTCAGGCAAACGCTCAGAAAATGGAACCACTCAAAAAGGATGCAGTCTGTTATTGGGCACAATTCAAAGTACTGGTCGTGACCTTGAAAGCTCTATACGGTCCAAGTCCAAGCTATTTGGCCGATCGCATCCCCTTGTATGAACATGCCCGGGCCTTGAGATCTTCAGGAGGCACTCTTCTCTCAGTCCCACCTCTATCTCAAGCTCGGTTGGTGGGAACAAGAGAGCAGGCCTTCTCACTGGTTATCTCTTGACTCTGGAACTCCCTTCTTCCCATAGGAAGTGAAAAAACATAGTAGTGGCAAAATTCAATAGGCGGGTTGAATGATTCCTGTACACCACTCCGGTGAGAAAACTGGCTGTCACTCGCTGGATCATTTGAAGCTCCCAAACAGTCTTCAAATGCAACCACACCTAGACTGCGTTGCAGTAGCCTATTCAAGATGTATCAAGAGTGTGGACCACCACGGCCATGTCTACTTCAGGGTAAATTCTGAGGATTGGGAACTCCTGGGTTGTTACCTACTGGCTGTTAGGAATTGTGGGGGTTGAAGTCCAAAACACCTGGAGGGCCGAAGTTTGCCTATTCCTGGTCCAGCCTCTGCTTAGAAACCTCCAGAGAAGGAGACTGCCACACTCCTCTGCAGCGAGTTCCACTGCTGAACAGCTCTGACAGTCAAGAAGTTCTTCCTAATGTTCAGGTGGGCACATGTGAATCTAAATCCCTCTACTTGGTACCTAAGCTGAACAGCTGAACCCCAATCCCCTCCTTGCTGAATTCTTGGACTTTTACATCTCATGTAAGTAACCACCCTTGGGGGTGTGTAAGCAGGACGGTTATTTCCTGAGGAGTTCCCCTCACTCTTAAGCCTCCCATGGGGCCAGCTGACAAGGTTGAGGGGGGCGAGCAGAGGCCTCAGGCGCAGCCATTGGTGAGACGCCCTCAGAGAGGGCGCGAGGGGAGACCGTTGACAGAGGCACCTGGGCCAGGAGCTGCGGGCCGTTGCCTTGGGAACGGAGGGGGCGCGAGAGGGGTGTGAGAGCGCGTGAGTATGTGCGCGCGACGAGGGAGGAGGCCGGGCACAGGGTGCCTGCCGTCTTTCTTCCCTGAGGTGGGCGCTGACGGACTTTTGCCCCTTTCTGAACGTCAACACTACTAGTCCTTACTGCCCCAGTTAGGCGCCTCCTCCCTCCCTCCCTCTTGCTGAGAGCAGCACCAGTGGAGGTGATGGTGAGGAGAGGGTTGGAAAAGGGGAGGCAGGGAGGGGAGAAGAGGAGGAGGAGGAGGCCGGGCTGGCTCGGCTCGTCCCCACCGCGCATGCTCCGGGCTCGCGGCGCCCCCGCTCGGGCGCGCTCGGCTCCGCTCGGCTATTTCCGCCTCTTTGTTGTACTAAACTCCCGACCGGAATAATTTTTCCCCCTTTTCCCGTCACCTTCTTCGGGGTCTTTCATTACTATTTATTTATTATTTCGGGTCAGGAAGAATTTTTTTGGAAAAAGGGGGGATAAATCTCCTCTTCCGGAATTGCCCCCTCCCTCCGAGTGTGAGGGGGAAGCGGGCTCTCCTTCTCCCTCAACCAACCCACCCACCCGCGTGGCCGGCGCCTGTCCTCGTTGCTGCTGCTGCTTCCTCCTCCTCCTCCTCTCCCAGCCAGGTCAGTGTCTTCTCCTTCCCCTCCTATCCTCGTCGCCTTCCCTTCAGACCCACCACCGAGGCCTCCCTCCCTCCCTCCTGCCTGCCTGCCTTTGGGCCAAAGAGGGTGGTGGGTGGAAGGAGGAGAAGGGGAAGGAGGAGGTGCTCCTGAGGCGCCCCCTCCACCTCCTGGGTGGCGGCTGAGACGCTGTGGGTGAACGTGTGGGGGTGCCTTGAGGTAAAATGGGGGGCTTCTTAGGTTGGTGGGTATTTCTGAGGGGCACAATGGGCCGACACCCCTTTTCCCTTTCCTCTGAGGTATTTAAGACATTATGGGGGGAGAATATGGGTTTGAAGGGTGTCTCTGGCTCTCTCTTTCTCTTTCGGTCTCTAACTTTCTGTGAATCCCCTCAAGGGGAAAAGGGGTCCCTTAACCTCAGTTGGAGACTTTCCTCTCTCTTCCTTGAGACCACAGAAAAAAGAAGCTTTTAATCCTACTTACCTTCAGTGAATTTCTTCTACTCCAACTCCTCTAACTCAAGGTTTTTTGGGTGTTTGTCTCTTCCAGGAATGCCTCCCTATCTATCCTCCACCTGACTCTTTAACTTGGGAGGTGGGGGATAGAGGCAACATTTAATCCTTGCTTTTCAAGGCAAAGTAGGGAGGGAGTCCTTAAAAGACTTTAAGGACTCTCTCCTTTAAGACTTTTAAGGACTCCCCTCCTGCTTTACCTTGAAAAGCTAGGAGTTCATAATCCTCAGAATTTACCCTGAAGAAAATTCACTTCTAAGGACTTCATCACACTAGAGCTTGGATCTACTTTAAATTCACTTTACATCTACTTTAGGGAGGGGGCTTTAAACAGCTCGGCCAGACAGGTCCTGGGCCTCACCAAACTACAAACCCCAAAATTCTGCAGTAGGCAGAAACCAGATTTAAAGTGGATTCATGGTCTAGTGTGATGAGGCAGTAAGAATGAGCTCAAGAATTAAGAATCAGCTTTGAAGCTGCAAGGCTATTCAGTGCTAATCAAGGTAGCCAATTGCAACATTCACACTTGCCTCAAGCAGACAAGAATTCTTTCTCCCACCCTGGACTTTCCACAGATATATAAACCCCACTTGCCTAGTTTCCAACAGACCTCACAATCTCTGAGGATGCCTGCCATAGATGCAGGTGAAATGTCAGGAAAGAATGCTTCTGTAACAGGGCCATACAGCCCAGAAAACTCACAGCAACCTAGGATTAAATGTTGCCTCAATTCCCATCTCCCCAAGTTAAAAGACTCCTTGCATGGTGTTCACCTCTGCATTGCCTGCCAAAAGTTTTGGTTTGTATATGCACTTTTAAAAGAGGGGGAGAAGTGTGTTGTCGAAGGCTTTCATGGCTGGAATCACTGAGTTGCTGTGAGTTTTCCGGACTGTATGGCCATGTTCACTGGGTTGCTGTGAGTTTTCTGGGATGTTTGGCCAGAGAAGCCACTGAAATCCACAAGCATGTGGACAGTTTCAACAGAAAGGAGGAAACCATGAAAATGAACAAAATGTGGCTACCATTATTAAAAAACTGTAAAATAAGGACAATAGATAAAGAACACCACTCAGAAAACAGAGGAATTCCAGACATGAAACGATCAGGGCCAGCTAAGCCTCCCAACAAAGGATGCCCCCGGCAGGAAGCAGCCAGATTTTGAAGCTGCAAGGCTATTTAATGCTAATCAAGGGGGGGGGGTCAATTGTAACATTCATACTTGTTTCAAGCAGACAAGAGCTCTTTCTCCCATCCTGGACCTTCCACATATATATAAACTCCACGTGCCTAGTTTCCAATATACCTCACAACCTCTGAGGATGCCTGCCATAGATAAAGGCGAAATGTCAGGAAAGAATGCTTCTGAAACATGGCCATACAGCCCAGAAAACTCACAGCAGCCTAAGATTAAATGTTGCCTACATCCCCTCCTCAAGTTAAAAGAGTCCTCGTATGGTGTTCACCTTGACATTGCCTGCCACAAGATTTGCTTTGTATATGGACTTTTAAAAAAAATAGGTGGAGAAGTGTTTTATTGCGTGGGTGGAGAAGGGAGTCCTGCCACAAGTTAACGATTGTGGATTTGCAAAAGAAAGTCTTGGCTCTGTTGGAGCAGCTTTGCCCACATTGAAACTGTGGGGACTTGCAAAGTGTCCATGGCTTCATGTGTCTCTGTGTTGTAATGTTCTGAATTCTGTAATCCATGAGTTCATAATCCATAGAATTTACCCAGAAGAAAACTGACTTCTAAGAATCAGCTAAATGTTTTTGTATAGTGGACTGGTTTTTACCATTTATCTTGGCTGTAGGGGGGAGAGCCATGACAGAAAGTGATTAAACCCAGAGGTGAGAAGAACTGTCAATAACTAATGAACTTTGTTTTAGAAATGGTTTTGATTGGTTCTGTTTTTTTCCGAAGATGAGCACACTGCAACCAAATTAATTCAATGCGGTGGTAACATTGGTTCACCTGAGAGTAACTGTGCATGTTGTGAACTGGAGAGTTCAGTTTCTAGTTATGGGATGTAGTTGCTGAACAAAGAAAATTTTATTGCCATTTCATCCTAGAAATGGAAAAAATCACTTTATGTTGGCGTTTAAATTTTGCATTGTTGTGGTAAATAGATGTTTTCACGACTAATTAAAAGTGCACTCTGTGTTTCATATGTTTTAGATAGATTGCTCCAAATCCTACAAACACTGATATATACTACATTTAATAAATGTATGTGCACTTTTTTGAGAATAATATTTGTTTTTCGTATGTCCTTTTTAATGAATTGCCAAATTTTATCTTGCCGCTTATCCCTAACGTGTATTTTAAATCAATACATCAAAACTTACATATTGACTTAAATACACATTTTAGGGATAAGCAGCAAGATAAAATCTGGCAATTCATTAAAAAGGACATATTAAAAACAAATATTATTCTTAGTAGTTTCTCAAAAAAGTGCACATTTTTGGATGTTTAGCATCCTTAGAAAAGGAACATATAAATAATTCTTATGTTTAGTGGTTTTATGACAAGCTACTCTTTAAGTTCTCTCTACTAATACACTAGGATTAATTCTAGCTTTCCTTTATACCTGATTTGCAAGTTTTATTTTACTTGTGACCGGTGGTGATTTTTTTGACTGAAAGATTTGCCATATAGTAGACATTACTGATAGTTTTTATTAGTTGTAGGTTAATCTTATCATTAGAAGAAGAATGACATTCACATTTACAAGGTGGGCCAAAAGGGTTTCAGTGTTTGATAACTCATTTAGTTTTAGTTTTTAATTTATAATACCATAGCATCATATACAGTAGATATAGAAAATACATTATACATTACGCGTGAAAGAGCTTTTGGCATAGCTTTTTAGAATCTTGTAATGTGGTCTTAATTGGTAAAAAGTGTCAGATACTCTTGCAACTAAATTTAACATATATTGCAGTGATATAAGAAATTGCCCAATTGAGGATTTTTAAAACTTTGTGCTCTGTCTACATGGCCCAGCTTGTCTCTTGTCTCCTCTAAACATTTCAAAATATTCTGGCCCTTGGTCTAGGTCAGTGGTTCTCAACAGTTTACCAGCTGTTAGTATTTCTGGAAGTTGAAGGCCAAAACATCTGGGGACCCACAGGTTGAGAACCACTGGTCTAGGTAGTAAGGTAATTCATGTGGTGTACTGGCCAGGTTGGTGTTCTGATCTATTACACGATGTGAGAATACTCCTTTGAACATCCTCATATGCCTGTCTGTGCCATGGAGAAGTGTCAGATGTCATTGAGCTGTCTTTCAAGCAACCTGACCCATCCCATGTCTTTTTCTGGTTGAGGAACTTCTGATAAGGCTGTACAAAATTAAGGATCCTCAACTATATGTGGTACACTAATCCAGTTGTGCTCACTGTCTGATGTGAAAGAAGGTCTCTGGAATTCTTTTCTGACTAGAATCAATGAGCTCAAAGCAGTCAAATGTCGTTGTTTAGGTCTCAGATAGTAGTGGGAAAATGCTTTTTGACATAGCATTGCTAGTCTTATGCTAACTTAATTTTCAGGTATCTTTTATGTGCTTGAAGATAAATGCAGTATACTTCCAAAGAAGGCTGAATTTGCTTAAATAAGGCTCTGCTACATACTCAGCATAGAAGTCCTGCTTGGGCATTGTGACTAGCAGATGGCATTAAAATATATTCTTAGCTAGTGAAACTAAATTATAAGTTTCAAATATATCCATAAAGCACATGCTTTAAAATTTGATTGTCGTGCTGGTTTTCATTGTTGCATGAGGTGCTCCATATGGGTGTTTGAGTGCTGACTAGCTTTGAACAGTACAGAGAGTGGTTTGTACTCGGATGGCCATAGAAACATCTGTCATAGGTGAGGAAAGTTCTGTTCTCTAATGCCGCATACGAACTGGACTCCCATTATAGCCAGTTCCAGTTCAGGCATACAGCTTTGTTCTGATATAAAAGACTGTATGGTATTTATACAGTGGGCAGTGTGGTGCATAGCCAAGGCCTTGTTAATGTTGCACCTAGCCCATTCCTACCACAGTTCATTTCTGGCTGCGTTTTGTCTATGAAAGGCATTTATAGGGACTAATTGTTAATATAGTGTTAATATTATGTTTCTCTTCTGGCACATTGTCTTGAGAGCTGATATGTAGCATTTTCCTAGTATAGCTTAAATAATGGAGTTGTTTGCCTACTTGTTTGTTCATAGGATTGGAGTCGGGGACATTGCTTTTCTGTGAAGCATTCTTGTTCAATATGAGAATATAGCCATCCCTTAGTTAATAAAGCCTCTTCCAAAGAAACTCCCCTTTTACAAAGTCTTTTTATGGGATTCCATCCCCTCCCCTTTTTGTCTACTGTCTAGCTGGACTTTTTTTGTAGCATGACATTGGGAGTATGATAAAAACAGGGTTGAAGAAATGCTGGCTTTCAGTGTTGGGCTGCAGCAGTGTGTCTGCAGTAAACAAAGAGACGAAATGTGGTCCAGAAAAGAATGGGATTCTATTCTAGGTGATTCTTTCATAACGGGGTGTACGTATATACAATAGGCAAGGTAAACAGCTGCCTCCAGAATCACTTACTGAGGAAAAAAGAAAGAAAAATGAATGCGAGTTAGGTTGCCTCATTAGCTACCCTATGAAAAAACATAGATCTATAGAAATCATAAGAAAACAGGAGGATCTTGAAAGAAAAAAACCATCATCCTGAAATATGTTTTGGAAGAGGCTTTCCAGTGGCTTCTAAAAGATTTTAAATATTTTGTTTCCACTTGCAAGGCTTTCCTAACCTGTTTTTTTCATTTCACATGTGGATATAAAGTTTGCTGAAACATGTAGAACTACTATTTCTTTTTTGTGATGTAGGAACCTGTTCCCATTCATTCCATGTTATTTCTGCCTCTGGTATCAAATTTTCTGTTGGAAAAGTAAAGCCTAGGAACACATATACTTTGTTTGTCGAGGTATACCTGTACTGAGATACTGAAACAGAAAGACGTTTAGCTTAGATAGAAATATTAAAGTGTTATTTTATTTTTCTTTACTTACAAGGAAATAATTAAGCCCATTTTTGCAAAATTTACCCCTAAAATTCAAAATGAAAACAATCCAGTAACTGCATATTTAAAATGATAGTGTAATTTTATATTTGCAATATACAATCACATGTTTCTTTATTGTTCACAATCCATATAATGTTTTTGTGTGGGCAAACTGACAGGTAAAATTCAAATAAAACCCTTACAAGCTCTGCTATTTAGAATGTCATTTCCCCATTTCTTTATCTCATTTTTACTTCCTACCAACAGATAATCTTGCCCAATAGTCTGACCTTGAAAAACTTTCCTGGACTTCCACCACTTCAGGCTGTTGGTGGTAGTGGGAAGTAATGCTTGAATGCTCCCTCAGGAATAAGGGTTGACCTACATTTTATGTGGAATTAAATGGTAGAACTATGGACAGTGTCATTTCAGACTCCCGATGAAAAGACTACATTTTTTATTCCTGTCTTTAAAGTTATGGCCACCTTTCTAACAGCACCTATGCATGAGTTAGGAGGGAAACTTTAATTATATTTTTGGAACTTTGAGAAGTTTTTTCAAAAATAAATGTTTAGTATGTGAAGCATTCCTAATAAAAGAAAGGGTATTCCTACATATTTCAGCTTGCCATGGTCATCTCCCATAATATTTTATATTAAGTTCTTGGCCAATTTTGAATTTAATATAAACCATTGAAAGCGAAACTTTGGTGTGAAAATGTAGTAGCTGTAAATGTAAAATGATTGTCATTTAAAAAGTACAATGGTTGTCTTCCCAGGATATTCAGATATTAAAACTCACTTTAAAAGTGAATTAAGAAAAAAAAACACACACACACACAAAACATGAGATACCTTACAGATCTGGGAATAGATGGTGAGATAAGACATTCATATTATGTTTCAAATGTTTAAATAAAAATAGTTAATAAAAGGAATTTTAAAAAATAATTAAAATAAAGAAAAAACACACAAAGTAGTCTGGAAGTACATATATGCATAGGATTAAGTCTGCATTCTTGCCAATTCCCAGGCCTGTAATCCTAGAGGCAAAAGCATCCCAAAGTAAGGGGAAAAGATACTGTGTCTGTATAAACAGTGGGTTGGGGCAGTCATGCAAAAAGGTTTGCTGCAGTATATATAGTTGTATACATGACTATACTGTACATTTATTTCCATGTGCATGGATACACACACTACATCTTGATCCCTCTGTGGAAATGTTTTCCAAGTAGGATTGTCTTGGCTGTAGAGTCCTTGAGATTTGGCACTTGACAGCTTTTACAGCAATATGCCTGAAGTCAAGAGCAAGGTATAAGGAGATGCCACTCTACTGTACTTTAGGATATAGATGTTATCTATGTTCCTGATGATGCTTCATGGTATTTTTGTCTCATACTAATGATCTGTGAAGTTGGCAGATGTAGATGCCTGGTTCTTTTAAATGTTTAATTTTATATATTAATCATTGGGTCTAAATACCCTAAAGCAGGGATCCTCAAACTTTTTAAACCAAGGAGCGTTACACAGTCTAGACTGTTGGGGGCCAGACTATAGTTTGAAAAAAACAAACAAATTTCTTTCTTTTTTTTTTTTTTTAAAATATTTTTTATTAATAACTTTTCCATGAAAGAAGGGAGGGGTGTAAGGAAGGGGGGGAGGGGAGAGAGGAGGGAAAAAATAGAACCCCCCCCCCAAAAACGTAATTATATGAACGAATATCTATGCATATTGCACATATCTTACTTGTAGTGAAAAAAACACGGAAGAACAATATAATATTTAAAATGAAGAACAATTTTAACCAATGTAAATGTACCAGTATTTCAGTGGGAAGTATGGGCCTGCTTTTGGCTGATGAGATAGTCAAGTTAATTAGGATTGTTGTTGTTGCCAGCCTTCAAGTTGTTTCAGATGTAGGGTGACCTAAGTCTAAAGTTTAGAGCGGGGCCCAGGTAAATCACTTTAGAGAACTGCATTGAGTCAGTAGGCCTTAGTTTGGCATTAGATCCACTCTGATATTGGAAGCTAGGCAGGGTCAACTCTAGTTAGAACTTTTCAGAGGCTATTTTTTCAGTGGAAAGAATTTGCAAAATAATCTCAGAATATTCCTTGCCTAAGAAAACAATGTGAAATTCATGGGGTCATAATCCATTGACAGGTTACTTGAGGTTGTGCTCATGCATGCATGCACATTAATAAAATAAATTTGTATAGGCTGTCTGAAGACGTTTTCTTGTCCAAGTGTGCCATAATCTCCATTAGTTTGTTCCAGCCTTTTTATAAATTGGCTTACAATGGGTTGGGCATATTGAAGAACAGATAGCGTCAGCTGTGAATATTTAGTATATGTTTTAACTTTTAAAAACACTAAACTTCCATAATGATGTGTGTCAATTAGTAAACTGGAAATCGGATCCTGGCATTCATTTACTAGATGGTAATGTGCTTCAGAGATTTAAAAAAGGAGAACGAACCAACATTCTACCCTGCCTTTCTCAACCCTGGAGGGGACTCATTGTGGCTTTACACATAGGCAACTATTCAGTGTATCAGCACAATGAACAATTAAAACAAACATTTTACATAGAATTATAAAATACATTAAAACATTTGAGAACATTTAAAATAATACCATCATTATTAACCACACTATCCACAGTTATAATTTGGACTGTTCCAAAAGTCATTGCTCATAATTCCCTATCTAGCTGTTGCGTAGTCTCAGAACTAAATTTCATGAAACCTATATAATTTATCATGGGTAAAGTCACTAAATTGGGTGTATATTAAGTGGCCCTCCCAGCAATCCTAGCCTAGCCAGTGTGAGGGATGCCAGGAATTGCTGTACAATAACATCTGGAGGACCACATTATTACCATGCCTGAATTAAATTCACATGAAAACATTATACTGTGGTATGATGTTGAAGGATATAGCTGTCATGCCAGCTGTCACACATTGCTGTGCTTAACAGCTGCTGACCACTTCAGATGCATATAAATGCTTGACCTAGCCATTGATATTACTTGAAATAAGTTCAATTTTCTGGTGTTTGATTTTTTTAAAAAACAGACAATTCATCAGTCTGTATACTTGTGCCTACAATAGGATCTGAGAAGGATGACTGAGAAGGTAATCTTCAAGTATGTAAACATATGTCTGATTTCTAGATAGGTTACCTAGTTAATGAGATGTAACTAACGGATGTTGCCCCTTCCTCTTAAGAGCCAGCCACTAGTTAAAGAAGTTCCTTTCAGCTGGTTATTGGGCTGCAAGGAAGTCAGTCTTTCTACCCTTCCATCAGTGAGCAAGCCTGAAAAAAAGACTTGTGATAGAGATCCTGCTTCTCAAGATTGCAGCCTCACTTGTGGGAGAGAAAGGGTGGAAACATCCTTGTATCCTGATAACTAGCTGAACAGATCTTTTTCTTCTCTTTTCATTGCTGGGTTGATTGAAGCGGCTTTTACATAGGTTCACAGTAAGACTATGAAGGCTTAATCTGTATGGATCAGTTACAGGTCCATAACTATACGTTAGGAATCTGTAACTGCAATCTGTGCTGTGTCTACTGAGTACTATCTAGAAGTGGAAAGAATTCATGTTTAGCTATCCCATGTCATTGACTCTAAGCCACTGCTTTATAATATAATACTTGAGGCTGTTTACTGAAAGACTCAATTTTGTATTAATCTTCCTCCTGTTCTTGAAAAGAGCTGCCTTCCTTTGTGTGTCAGGAAAGCATAGCCACCTTGATGCTGACCTCTGCATTCTCAGTTCTCCACTTCCAGGGTATCCCTTTTAGAAAAGTAGTATCAGAAAGATATAGTCTCACTTGGAAAATTGCATACTAAAATCAAATACAGAAAAGGTTAATGTCTTTCTTTTGGAACTACTTTTAACAACCATTGCTTAGCCCTGCAAATAGCCACACCTGGGATCAGGAACATTCTTTGTGGGTGAGTCGCTTGCCAAATCTGCATATGCATAGGTTCATACCAACAGGTGGCTTGGTAGAACTCTGGAGAACATTCTACTAATCTTCAGGGCTGACCTTGATAGCAATGATAGTTCAGAACTGAAGCAAACTACTCTTTTATCCTTAGGAAACTGCACAAATGCCATATAATAAGGGATTTAAGTTCTCAAGATAAGATCAGTGAAAGTAGAGATGTAAGAATGTTTTAAGTGAAGTTTTCAGTTTGAGCCATTTTTTTAAAATCATGGGTGATTTTAAAAAAACAGATAATGTAAAATACATTGGTGATTTGTAAAAGACCTACAGATTGCATTGTGCACTTTAGACAGGTTACATACATGACAACTGTGTGAATCCTGGGTACCAACCCTTCCAATTTTTTTTTTGTGTCAGGAGTGACTTGAGAAACTACAAGTCACTTCTGGTGTGAGAGAATTGGCCATCTGCAAGGATATTGCCCAGGGGACGCTCGGATGTTTTTGATGTTTTTACCATCCTTGTGGGAGGCTTCTCTCATGTCCCCACATGGAGCTGGAGTTGATAGAGGGAAGGAACTCATCCATGCTCTCCCTGGGGGGTTGGATTCGAACCGGCAACCTTCAGGTCAGTAACCCAACCTTCAAGTCATCAGTCCTGTTGGCACAAGGGTTTAACCCACTGCGCCATCGGGAGCTCCACCCTTCAAATAGAACAAATGCTGATTGTGCAAATAAAGCACTTTTTCTCCCATGACACAACAGGATACAAGTATAAACACATTATTAAAAGATAGCCCATACGATTTTTATATCCCTAGCAAGCAGCAGGCTTCTTTTGAGCTCTGTTATGGTGTGTGTATTGCTATTTGAAGTGATGCTAGTTGATGATGTGCCCTTACAGATGGCATTGTCTGTATGGAAGGCCTTACCAGCTGGAGTCACACTTTGATTTGGTTCATAACTTTGGTTTTTAGTTTCTTAATTTCAACCTTGGGGAATGTGGTTGTCTTTGAAAGAGGGTTTGATTCACTCATTGCTGAAGTGTGACAGATAGAATTGAGCATGCTTCTCATACTAGCTGATAATGTAAGCAGCTAAATTATCTGAGTTTTCATCATCATCTGTGAAAGGAGACAATATGACTAACCTGTATATGCATTGCCTCCAGTGAGTAAGTCTAGGGCAAATGATGATGTATAATTATGTGGCTTTAACTTAGATTTGTCAGATGTAGGAAATTGGTCAGTGTTGTGTATGAACCATGGAAATGGTATCTATGTAGTATGTGCATAGGCCTAGTGTGAGATTAATTGCATTGCTTTTGGGGTATTGGTAATTCTTCTGAACAAAGCAGGAGAACTCTTAGGACCTCGTCACACAGCTGGCGGCGATGGTCCTCTCCAGGGTGAGGCATGGCGTCCTTGTCTCACCTTGCCAGCTGGCAGGAAATCACATGGAGCGAAACGAGGAGCACTAGTAGTGAGCATGGCTTCACCCCATGGAGCTGTCATGAATCTAGCAACACAGGAAGGCTCCCATGTTGCCAGTTCCATGGGGGGAAGCTGCGCTCACTAAGGGCACTCCTTGATACCCTCCATGTGATTGCCTTGCCGGCCGGTGACAACATATCCCCACACCTGAAGAGGAGTCCTGCCACTGACCACCACTGGCTGTGTGACGTGGTCTTTGGTATGCTGTTCTTGCAGAAAGGTTATTTGTGGATTTGGTTTCCTGTGACAATGGCCAGTAAAGCTTTGCAAGACTTTCATTTCATTACTAGATGAAAACCTCACTGTTGAAATCTCAATCTGTACAGAAACTATTTCTTCTTGTGCGTGTTGATAGCTGAACTGTACAGAACTTGAAAGCAGTGCGTTGTATCATTAAGCATGCAAATCTAAACTCCAGATTAGGAAAAGTTTTGTTTCAAAAGTTACTTATAAATCTCTTAAATAATTAATTAGCCTTAAGTAGATACTGAATTGGTTTTGTATATTTTATATATGTAATTTCAGAAAGCAAAAACTTATCATTTGTTGTTCTGGATGATGTGATGTTTTGAGGATCACAGCTTACATGCACTTCTCAGGTCTCCCATCGAAGCTGCTTAGGAGTTTGTAAACTACTTTTTCTGCCTTTGCACTGTAAACTTAGTTCACTAATGTTTACACCATTTGTTGGACCATAGCTAAACAAGGATTTTTATGAAATGAACTCACTGTTGTTCCTGTTTTTGTTTTGTTTTTTAAAGAGAACTACTTCATTGATTCTTGTCAATATCTGTCATTGTCATCATAGGCTATCACTTGTGTTCAAGTATGATTGTCTTGGAAGGCAATCATACTTGAACACAAGTAGAATCTTGGTGGTGGGTTTGCAAATGACTGTAGAGGCCTATTCTGGATCCGCATAGTCTTTCGTAGTGAGGACACACATTTCCCAATGGAAGGCGGCCCCAACAAGGGTTTGCTTGATGCACCTTCCTCTTGGCACATTTTTCTCTTTCACCCTCTATTTGTGCCCCTTCAAAATCCACAGCACCATGGGTGATGACTGACCTTCAGTTAGAGTGCTTGAGGGCCAGGGCTTCCCAACTCTCTGTGTTTTTGCCACATTTTTAAGGTTAGCTTTAAGGCGATCTTTAAATCTCTTTTGTTGTCCACTGACATTCCATTTTCCATCCTTGAGCTGAGAATAAAGTAACAGCTTTGGGAGACAGTGATTGGGTGGTATTCAGAGAATGTGGCCAGTCCAGCAAATTTGATGGTGGAGAAGCATTGCTTCAGTATTGGTGGTCTTTGTTTTCAGAATGCTGACGTTTTTCCGACTGTCTTCCCAAGATATTTGCACAATTTTCTGATGGTAGTGCTGATGGAATCTTTCCAGAAGTTGAGAGTGATATTTGTAGACAGTCGGTGTTTTATGGGCGTACAACAGAGTTGGAAGGACAATAACTTTATAAACAAGCATCTTAGTATCCCTATGGATGTCCCAATATTTGAATACTCTGTGCTTCATTTGAAAAAGTGCTGCACTTGCAGAGCTCAGACGATGTTATATTTCGGTGTTGATATCAACTTTTGTGGGGAGGTAGCTGCCTAGTTAGTGGAAAATGATCAACATTTTCTAGTGTTGCATTAAGCTTAAGAAGTTTGGTGCCATCTGATGAGTGTAGAAAGTGTATGCCATGATTTGTTGGGATATACATTATCTTTGTGGATTTGAAGAATCCTTGTGCATCATGGACATCTGCAAAGTGTTGGATTTCTTCAGCCTTTTTAGTCTACTAGATGTTTTTGAGTTCTCTGGTTCTTCGGATCTCAGTTTTTGTACTAGCGTAGGTTCTTTTCTTAGCAGCACAGTTGATGTCTCTTTGTCATATTTTAAGTGCTTTTTTCTTATCAATTAAATATTGGCTCTCGTTATTTTTTATCAAGACAGTGTTGATGCTTCTTAGTTTGCTATCCTGTGGTTCTTTACAGACTGTAATGATAAAGGTCTTCAGTTAATTCCAGTGTTCCGCAAAATTTTCAGGGTGTTCCATGGATAGAGATTATCCTTAAGTGTTGTTTGAAGAAAGGCTAGTTTAGAGGATTCCTGGAAAGCTTGGGTGTTCATTTTATGCCTTATCTTTCTTCCTTGTAGTCTACGTTTAGGAGCAATCTTGATAGCCATTGTGGATCGAGTTAGTCGATCATCTGTCCAGCAGCCATCGGCATTTGTTATGGCTCTTGTGAGAAGTAAATCATGTCAGTCTCTGGCACGTATAATTACATAGTGTAAGAAATGCCAGGGCTTTGATTGGGGGTGCTTCCATGATGTCTTAAACTTATTCTTTGGGTGGAAGGGTGTTTGGAAATAACAAGGTTGTGTTCTGCACATTTGATGAGAAATTGGATGCCATTTAAGTTGCTGTTTTCAACCCCATCTTTCCCTATACCTGTGGCCGGGCTGTGGCGCAGCTGGTTAGTAGCCAGCTGCAATAAATCACTGCTGACGAGAGGTCATGAGATTGAAGCCTGGGTCGGATTAAGCTTCCTACCATTAATAGCCAGCTCGCTGTCGACCTAAGCAGCTCAAAAGACAGTTACATCTATCAAGTAGAAAATTTAGGTACTGCTTTATCCGGGAAGGCTAATTTAACTAATTTACAACACCATAAAATTGCCAGCAGCATGCGGAATGGAATGAGGAAGTACTACCATCAAGGACTCGTTGTCACAAGTGGACGATGAAACGGTAGCTCCCCCTGTGGCCAGAATTGAGCATACCCGCATGAAACCGTAAGCTGGAAAATATTAAATTGCCTCTGTGTCTGTCTATATGTCATATGTCTAATGGCATTGAATGTTTGCCATGTGTATGTGCATTGTAATCTGTCCTGAGTCCCCTTTGGGGTGAGAAGAGCAGAATATAAATACTGTAAATAAATAAATAATATAGTTCCTGGCCACAGGTTGAAATTTTACCCAACTCTTGCATTAAAATCACCCAGGAGGATGATTTTGTTCTCCTTAGGTATTTCAGAAAGGATGGTATCCAGCTGGCAGTATTTTTCCTTGATGTGTTTGTCAGCATCTTGTGTTGGTGTATAGACACTTATGATAGTTTCCTGCTAGTCTTTGGCAAAACTATTTCGGAGGGTTGAGAGTTGTTTGTTAATGCCGATGGGTGCTTAAGATATCTGTCAATATCTGTACCACATTGTTAATGAGTGAATAATATCAAGGGGAATGTGTTTTTTAGCAGATTGCCTCATGTAGCTCTGTTTAATAAGTGATTTTCTTTCCTCCTTCCCTTCCTTTACATCATTTATACCACACTCTTCTACCAAAAAGCTCTCAGAGCATTTTACAGATTGTGAATTTGATCTCAGGATTACAATCTAAACAAAAGGCGAAATAATGACTGACTGCTTTCTGGAGGATATTAGAGGCAAAGATGAAGTACTGTGATCACATAATGAGAAAACAGGAAAGCTTTGAGAAGATAATGATGCTGGGGAAAATGGAAGGAGAAAGAAAGAGGGCCTGACCAAGGGCAAGATGGATGGATGGTATCCTTAAAGTGACTGACTTGACCTTGAAGTAGCAGGGGGTTGCCATGGATGACAGGGAGCTCTGGTGTGAGCTGGTCCATGAGGTCATGAATAGTCAGAACGACTGAACAAATGAACAACAACAAAAGCCGGGCTGTGGCGCAGGCTGGTAAAGCAGCCTGCTGCAATAAATCACTCTGACCAGGAGGTCATGAGTTCGAGGCCAGCCCGTGGCGGGGTAAGCACTAGGCTTGAGCGATCCACGAAAAAATTGATTCTAAACTCGTTTCAAAAGTAGGGGGGGGGTAGCGTTTCGTTTCTGATGTCATTTCCGAATTTTGCCCTCAAAAAAATTCAAAAATAACGAAAATTCGTTAGTTTCAAAAGTAATTCGTTAATGGCGGACACGCATGCGCAGTGGCCCAAAACAGCCCGGGGGGGGGCTTTTATGGGGCTCTCCTGCACTCATTTTTTCAGCTATACTGATCAAATTTGGTACAGTGGGAGAACACAATCCACCCTGCTTTCTCACCAAATTGCAGAGCGTTTGCCCTTTCCTAAGATTTATCGCGCAATTTCATAGTTTATATTAAAAAACTTTATTTAACAATTGCAAAAATCTGTTCCTGCTTTTGAATTGTTATTTCCTGTTCAATAGGGGTTCCTTCACTGTGAAATACACCCTCCCTTTTCCCCAAACCAAGTTGTATTGCGGAGGATTATGGGACTTGCTACCTTTTGCCAGACTTTGCTAGGGTTGATAGGGAAAGAGAGTCACTGCTGCCAGCCCTATGAGCAGCTCAGAGAAAGGAAAGAGGGAAAAACAAATACACCCTCCCTTTTCCCCAAACCAAGTTGTATTGCGGAGGATTATGGGACTTGCAATCTTTGGCCAGACTTTGCTAGGGTTGATAGGAGAAAGAGATTTGCTGCGAGCCCAAATTGAGCAGCTCAGAGAAAAGAAAGAGGGAAAAACAATACACCCTCCCTTTTCCCCAAGTTGTTTTTCGGTGGATTATGGGGAGTTTTGCCAGACTTTGCAAAATGAAAATTGGTAAATTTGATTTCTTCTATTTGCAACTCACTTTAATGCCTATGCAAAGAAAAGTTTCCTAATCAAACGCCCAGAAAGCTGCTGAACTTCTCTTTGTCCGAAAGCAAAAAGCCCACCCCGCACCAGGCAATATGGCGCAGCAGAAAAGTTGCAGGGCTGCAGTGCTGGGCAAATGGCAAATGCCAAGCTGGTGGGGAAAAAAGCCCACAGGCCCTTTGGAAAAACACCCTGCACAAACACCCAACAGTTTCCCACCTCACCCACCCACCCTTTTCTCCCGGTCTTCTAATCTTTAGCTCAGCCAAGGAAGCTGTGACGCAGCAATGCAATCTTGCCTGCCTGCCTGCCTGGAATCTCACTCCCACCCTCTCCAGATTCCCGGTGCAAATGAGCCACGAGGCTCCCTGCTGGCTCTTTTCATTCAGGACGTACAAGCCCCTCCCCTGAGTTAAACGTACTCTCTGATTGGCCACAAGGTGGAAACAACACACTAGGTTGCCCCAGTGCACTGAAACAAGTTTGGGTGATTTGCAAAAGCTTGTTTTCCTAACGAAAAAAAAACGACGACATTAGAAAAAGGGCCTATCGCGGTTCGAAACGACTGGACAATCTAGGTCGAATATTGCTTCACAAGTTATAAAACTAACGAATTAGTAACGACAAACGGGGAAATCGAATTCTTTGAGCAAGCCTAGTAAGCACCCGTCAATTAAAAATAAAAAATAGCCCCTGCTCGTTGCTGACCTAGCAACCCGAAAGATAGTTGCATCTATCAAGTAGGAGAAAAAGTACCACTTATAAAAAGTGGGGAGGCAAATATAACTAATTTACAACGTTGGAATGAGGAAGTGCAGTCAGAGTGGATTATGAAGCAGTTGCTCCCCCTGTGGCTAGAATCGAACATCCCCTCAGGAAAAGGTTAAATTGCCTCTGCGTCTGTCTGTGTCTGTCTCGGTTCTATGTATATGGGCATTGAATGTTTGCCCTGTGTGTGTATCATGTGATCTGCCCTGAGTCCCCTTCGGGGTGAGAAGGGCAGAATATAAATGCTGTAAATAAAAGGGGATGGTCGTGTGGTAGGGCATAAGGTCCAGAATATACAGTCTCTTCTCTCCCTTTGAGGCCAGTGCAGTGACAGTTGGAATGGAGAGGGAGCCCTTGATCTGCCCCTGGATCTAGGTATGATGGATCTCTGTCTGCCATCTTCTCTTTCCTGCCAAAGCTAAGGCAGTTGGCAGGGAGGAGGGTCTTTTGAGAATAACATGTACTCCTAGGAGCTCTGGATTCACATTAGTTCATCAAAAACATCTTTTGACTATCAAAACTAGTATGAATTTTCCTGATGGAAACTTAATTTTTGGGTCTGTATTCCATGTGTGTTGAGAGAGAAAGAGGTTTTGCAGGAGTTACCTTCATACCTGACTGAATATTCTAGGGAGATCTCAGTTCAGAAGTTTTCTCTGTCAAAAAGCTGAAAAATTGTGTGGTGAAGATGTAATTGCAAGATAGAAGTGGCAGGTAGGAATAACTCTGAACTCATCTGTTATCTGCTTCCCTGTGACAAGTGCAATATAAACTGAATGATAACTGAGTGAAAAGCAGCTGCTAGTGAAAAACGGTGGATGTGGGAACGACTTGAGAGCCAGTGTTGCGTAGTAGCTTGACTGTTGAACTAAGTTGCTGGAGATCAGGGTTCAAATCCCTCACTCAGTCATGAAAACTCACTTGGTGATCTTGCGCAAGTCACACTCTCAGACTCGGGGAAAGCAGGGCCAAAGCACTTCTGTACAAATTCTGTCAAAACCCTGTGATAGCTTTACCTTAGGGTTGCCATATGTCAGTGTAGGAAGCAACTTGACGACACATAAGAACAACAATAACAAGAATAGCATGCACCTCCCTTCCATGGTTGAAAATTGCATATTTCTCAAAGTTTTCAGCCTTTGGGACACCTGATCTTTGAAACATGTTGTTTTGGCCTGATTTCTACTGCAAGATCAAGTATGTTTGTGTTGTATGTCTTCACTTTCTCAGTATTGTGATATTTATCTGTAATATGAGCAAATGACTTGAGTCTTAATTGTTTTATTCAGTACTAGCTTGGGGGCCCGGCGGTGCCCGGGTTATTTGAGAACGGAATTGTTTGCCTTTGTTCCAAGTTTAGTCTCGATCCAGTGTCAGTTGGCTTTAGTTGGTATGGGTGAACTACAACTCCCATATGCAAGTCCATGGTCGATCCCCCTCCAAACAGCTCCGGGATGTAAAGCAGGTCATGGGGACTCGATGTGTCAAGTTTGGTCTTGATCAGACATTGGTGGGGGTCGCAGTGGTCTGGGGAAGTGAGTGAAGATACTGTCAATCCCATCATCCATGGTCTGTTGTTCCCTCAAATGATAGGAGGACGTAAAGTGGGCCACATTGCCACACCAAACCACACCAGGACATAAATTGTGTGACATTGCACCTGTTGCCAAGTAAGGTACAGTTTCGTCTTTCATGGGTATCACAGTGGTCCGTGGGAGGTGAATCGGATAAGGGTACTGCAAATCCCATCATCCAAGGTCCATCCTGCATCAAACCAGATCAGGACGTAAAGGGGGCCACATTGCACCTTTGTATCAAGTTTGGTACAGTTTTGCCATTCATGGGAATCACAGTGGCCTGTGGCAGGTGAATTGGATGAAGGTACTGCAAATCCCATCGTCCCTGGTCCATCCTCCCTCAAACTGCTGCAACATATAAAGTGTGTCATTTGGGATATATATACCAGACTTGGTTCAGTTCTGTCATATGTAGCAGTTGCTGTGGTCTCAAGAAGCGAGTGAAGGTACTGCATGTCCCATCTGTGTGCCAAGTTTGGTCTGTGGGAATCGTAGCAATGCATGTCCCATCTGTGTGCCAAGTTTGGTCCAGTTCCATCACTGATGGGCATCGCAGTGGTCTGTGGGAATCGTAGCGATTGAAAGTACTACATATCCCATCACCCATGGTCCATCATCCCGCAAACGGCACCAGGACATAAAGCGCATCATGGGGTAGGCTGTCTGGAATTGTGGGAGTTGGAGTCCAAAACACCTGGAGGGCCCAAGTTGGCCCGTGCCTGGTTTAAAGGCTTCCATAGAATCCTAGAGTTAGAAGGGGTGCCCAAAGGCCATCTAGTTGAACCCCCTTCTGCCATAGAGGAAGACACCATCCAAGCCCTCCCGACAGATGGCCATCCAGTCATAAATGCGATTGGGAGATAGAGAGAGTCCTAGATTTGAAAGGGGTCTTTGAAGGTCATCCAGTCCAGCCCCTTCTGCTGTAAAGGAAGACACCATCCAAGCCCTCCCGACAGATGGCCACCCAGTCATAAATGCGATTGGGAGATAGATAGAGTCCTAAATTTGAAAGGGGTCTTTGAAGGTCATCCAGTCCAGCCCCATCTGCCACAAAGGAAGAGTCCATTCAAGCCCTCCCGACAGAAGGTCATTCCAACCATACATACAATTGAGACATTTATTTATTTATTTATTTATTTCTGATATTTCTCCCCCGCCTTTCTGCAATGGACCCAAAGTGGCTTGCAAGGTCATTAAGCCACGTGCTAACATCCACCATATAAATAAAACATAATAGCAGGGTTCAGTGGGGCAGGTGAACTACAACTCCCATATGCAAGTCCATCATCCATGGTCCATCCCACCCCAAACAGTGCCCGGGTGTATAGTAGGCCATGGGGACTGTATGTGTCAGGCCTGTTAGAGTGTGTAGGCCAAAGCCTGCTCTGTGGTAGTTTTTTGCCTCAGTAAAAACTGGGGGGGGGGGGGGGGGAGTAAACCATCCTTAAAAGGAAAGATTTAAAAGATAAGTCATTATTTTCTCTTTAGTGTGCTGTGAATAATACTATGTCCCAATGAGCCAGGGAAAACCTGTCTTCATTGGAACAGTATTAAGGGGTGAAGATGGCCCCCTCCTTTGGGCCTAGCCGGGCCTAGCAGCCTGTCAGTAGAAGCGCTGAAGGAGGTGAGGTGAGCGGGTAGAGTTTTCATAAACATACCCACAAACATTGTTGAAAAGGAAGCATTAAAACATAATTATTTTCCATCATTAGTTGGATTCAGAATGCTGTGAATGTGTGAGTGAACTGTAATTCTTAGAACCAAAGTTTTTTATTATCAGTCTGATAGTTGGGCATGTTGGGTCTATGTGGTCCAGATCCGTTGTCAGTGGGTTCATGGGTCGTAGGGGTTATGTGTGTCAGGTTTGGTCCAGCTCCGGCCTTCCTGGTGGTCCCAGTGGTGTTTTGGATTACCAAAGTGTAGGCCGAGGCTGTTAACTCTCCCAGAGCTAGCTTCGTTCTGAGGAGATAAGTAGGCCGAACGAAGCCAGTTGGTAGTAGTTTTTGCCTCAGCGGTCCCATTGGCCTGTGAAAGTGGAGGCCAATCAGAAAGCTGGCCAATATTCCGGCCAGCCAATCAGAAAGCTGATCCATATTCCGCCAGGCCAATCAAAACGCGAGCACATACACCGCCCGACCAATCAAAACGCTGACACAAACATACAAACATTCACTTTTATTATATATATAGATGAACTAATTTTAGCAGTTTTCTGATGAGCAACATAGCTTCAATGTTGTGTACATTATTCGGAACTACCTTAAATGCTTTGGATTAATTTCATGCCCCTAGTTTCCAAAGACGAAAGTGACTTTTTTCAGAATGTTACTGTTATCATACTGTTGTAGACAAAGTGTGGCAAACTGGATATGTGCCAGATAATCATATTGACTAGTTTGCAAGTGTATTAATAATTTGGCATATAATTTGAATTCTCTGGGAGGGAGGGCTTTTAAAGAGACTGGGTTTTCAGATTTCTGTAGCAATTTGTTTGTCTTCCAGTCCATTACCAAGATGTTACAATAAGATTGCATAGCATAAATCTCTCCATGCAGAGTTGTACATTGTGCTAGGTTACCTCTGCATGGAATGCATTCTGCAGTGGAATACACAGCCAGCAATATCAGCAGAGGTGGAAATGTACATATTGGCTGAGAATACCCATCTAAATGTGCAATGACATTGCACGCACAATTCTGTTTCTGGATTTGAACTGAATGTAGACATTGTACATATATTGGAACCTGCATATGTGTTAGATACCAGTGGGACCATATATCATGTGTTCCCAATTCCAGGCCTTATTTTTGATTGGGTGTGACAAACAAAGCTACCTGTTGAATGAATGTTGGTAAAAAGGTTCTTGAATCACTTCACACTTAAATTTGGGGGAACCTGAACTTTTGATAACAGTCAGAAACCTTTATATCTAACTGAAAAACGGAATATTCATTTACTAATTTTACTTCAGTAATTATGTTAAAGTTTCATTCACAGATAGGGGTTGTGAAATTTATAAAGTTCTGGGTTCTACTAGCACTTTTTTTAGTTCCATTAAAATTTATGAAGTTAGTTAAATTGGTCGGCTTGTGGAATGAATGATCACTTGATGTATTTCAACAGAATATTTGTAGGATGGAGTGAATGTCTTCATAAATGCACCAGGTAATAGTGGTGTGCTAACAGGAACACGGCACAACCATCTCTTGTGTTTTTGACATATTCTTAATTAGGTGTGAATTGTTTGGTTCAGAGCATCACAGGGAATGAGATTTGTTCAGATTTCCTGCTAATGTAGTTTATTTAATCAGATAGGTAGTCTGCTAATACCGGAGATTAGTCTAGATTGATATTGAGTTAACCTAGGCATTAATTAGTTTTTTGAAAAGGCTAAGAATTCATTTTTGCAAAATATTCTTCTCTTTTCAGTTTCAGAAGCAGTATGTGTTATTTGAAGCTCATGAGCAGCAGCATTAAGGGAGAGGTGGAATACTGAAATTAAGTTTGTTGTAGACTTAGAACAGAGCAAAATATTATCACAAATGTAGAAATACTGCTGAAAACACAAACCCTATATCAAGTCTCCCCTGTTTTCCACAATATTACACACTTGTGGAAAAATCATGTTACATTTTCCTTCTCCCATGCCTATTTCCAAGCATTAGTATTGTGGAGCAATGCACAGTGTGATGCCATCATGTTATGTTTTTTCATGACAGCTCCTTAAAGGCAGAGTAGAAAAAAGTCCATTTTGTTGTTGTTTCTTTTAACTTTCCAATGTGACCTGTTCATGTCTATACAGAAGGAAGTCCAGCTTTACTCAGTTGATGCTAGAGAGTGTTATCGTTTATGGTTGTAGTCTTATATATGCCTTTTGTAATGAGCAAGAAGAAATTATTTTGTGTTTTCTAAAAGTGACCAAAATAATTTTTTGCTTACTTTTTTGCATTATCACACCTTCTCTGTGTGACAATTAGTTACTTAACTGGTAGCCATTTCCTGGCATGCTGAATATTGTACCTGTTAACTTTTCTCAACATATAGTGAAGATCACAGCAGTCATGTTATATTTATATTGGTTTTTCTTACCGCATTCCTGTGAAATGCAACAAATATGCATGCTTAAATCAGTGAACTAGTTGAGCAGCTCTGATTTAAATAGGGTTTCTAGGTAATTGTATGTCATTTTCTATGGGTGAATGACTATTATTCTCACTTCACAGTTTACCAACTGTACTAGCAAAAACATTTCAGCATAAAGGCTGGCATCCTAGCTTATGCAAGCACAAGTCCAATTTGTCACTGCGGAGGTCAGAATTTTCTACCTTCTTTGTGCAATGGACAAACCTCACTTAGGTTGAGTCTCCTTTTGGAGAGAAAAAGTGGGCGGCTGCTGCTATCATCATCATCATCATCATCATCATCATCATCATCATCATCATCATTATTGTCTGTTGGGGAATCCTCCACCTTGTGTGACTGTGGAGCAGAACAAACAACTCCGCATATGTATGCTTGCCCACAATGTCCTGCCTCATGCACGGAGGAGGAGTTGTTTAAAGCTACGGACAATGCGGTTGCTATTGCCCGTTTTTGGTCTAAAACTATTTAGTTGCTTGTGATTTCCTTTTCCCCCCCTGTCATTTTAAAATGTATTTGTTATGCAATGCTTTTGACACGAAATTAATAATTGTCTGTTGGAAAGCAGGTGTAAATAACAGGTTTCTGGCTAAATGTCTGTATACTATAGCTGGGCACTGAAATAGTGAAGGCAATACCGATCTCCTGGGATGTTCAAGAGGTCCTCGAAGATGGTGGCATCATACTGCATCTGACTTGCAGTCCGGTTATGTTCAACATCTTTATTAATGACTTAGATGAAGGGTTAGGAGGCATGATCATCAAGTTTGCAGATGACACTAAATTGGGAGGGATAGCTCCAGAAGACAGAACAGAATTCAAAATGATCCTAACATATTATAGAGATGGGCTGAAACTAACAAAATGAAGTTCAACAGGGATAAACGCAAGATACTCCACTTAGGCAGAAAAAATGAAATGCAAAGATGCGGCAGCAAAAAAACCCAATGAGATTTTGGCCTGCATTAATAGGAGTATAGTGTCTAGATCCAGGGAAGTCATGCTACCCCTCTATTCTGCCTTGGTCAGACCACACCTGGAATACTGTGTCCAATTCTGGGCACTGCAATTGAAGGGAGATGTTGACAAGCTGGAAAGTGTCCAGAGGAATGTGACTAAAATGATTAAGGGTCTGGTGAACAAGCCCTATGAGAAGCGGCTTAAACAGTTGGGCATGTTTAGCCTGCAGAAGAGAAGGCTGAGAGGAGACATGATAGCCATACATAAATATGTGAGGGGAAATCATAGGGAGGAGGGAACAAGCTTGTTTTCTGCTGCCCTGGAAACTAGGACGCAGAACAATGGCTTTAAACTACAGGAAAGGAGATTTCACCTGAACATTAGGAAGAATTTCCTGACTGTGAAAGCTGTTCGGCAGTGGAACTCTACCCCGGAGTGTGTAGAGGCTCCTTCTATGGAGACTTTTAAGCAGAGGCTGGATGACCATCTGTCGGGGGTGCTTTGAATGCGATTTTCCTGCATTTTGGCAGGGGGTTGGACTGGATGACCTGTGAGGTCTCTTTCAATTCTAGGATTCTATGATTCTATAACTTGAATCTGTCAATCAGGCTTTTCTGAGCCGTCTTCCAGACTACACTGACAACTAAACGATTGTGAGTGTGTGGGAGTGGAGATATATTGCTGTTCTGGTGGAACTTTACAATATGTTTTCTGATGCAGGATCCTGACCAAACTGAGGGGTTGCTCTAGGAAGACCTTACTCAAAGTAGGACATAGGGCATTTTACTGTTTAAAAGATATAATCGGTACTTCATTTGTGGAAAAAGAACTTTGGAGTGCATTCTAACATTCAAAGACAGAAATTCCTACTCTTTTGTTTGCTTAGTTCATGTGTGCTGCCCAGTCACAGCTATGCTCAAATTCTGCATTTCTCCATTACTTTCTTTTAGCATATTTCTTCTCTGTTATGTGATTGAGAAAAAAGCCTTTAAGGAGTTAGACATTTGACTGACAGTTTGTGTATGTCATTTTATGTCTGAGAACAGATGAGACCTGGAATATTAGGAAGTCTGCTGAGAAACAGAGAAGGGGGAAGGGATGAGGAGGAATTTAAAGCAGGAGTGTGGTGGAGTGGAGACAGCTTATTATGAAAAATCTGAAAACAGAGAAGGGGGATAGGTGTAGAGAGGATATGTGCCATGCGATTTGGAAATCTTTGCTCCTTATGGCTTGAGGGCACATTTCAGGAGGAAGGAGTCAAGAAAAAATACCCTTCTGTTGCCAGACCTGGATATTTATAAAATGTTCTGAGCTGGCAGCTAGCCTCAGCCCTGAACACTCTAGTACTGTGATACACAGTAGAAGTTTCAGGGGCTGAATGGAAGTACCGTAGATAACATTTCTTTTTTTCTCTTTTCATAAGAGGCCAGAATATTATCATAGTAGGATTTCTGTGTCATGCTGGTTTGAGCCCTGCCACTTGGAGCAAGGGAGGGAGGTGACATTTTTATTATATGCTTTCAAGTATTTGATTTATAGTGACCCTTAAGGTAAACCTCTCATGGGAATTTCTTAGTATGATTTGTTTAAGGTGTAGTTTGGTTTTGGCGCCCTTTGAACTGAGAGAGTGTGACTTGACTGGGTTTCTATGGCCAAGTGGGGCCACAGTTGTGGTTGATTACACAGTGTACACCACTACACCATGCTGTTTTTGGGTGGTGGTGGAGGGTGTTATACAGTGTAACATTTTGCTGCAGGTTCCAGTGGTTAGGATTGTAGCACAGTCCAATCTAAAATCATTTTTTTAAAAAAAAAAACAACCCTTTTAATGTTATTTTTAAAGATTTATTCTGGGTATAACTGTCACGACCCAGGCTACAGAGCACCAATAACCATACGCAGAGGCCAGATTCTATCTAATATCTTTATTAAGGAAATATATAAGATTAATAAAAATAAATGTAAAAGTTAGTTCAGAAGC
Organism: Anolis carolinensis; assembly: GCF_035594765.1. Lineage (NCBI taxonomy): Eukaryota > Metazoa > Chordata > Lepidosauria > Squamata > Anolidae > Anolis > Anolis carolinensis. The sequence continues at coordinate 202,775,711 of NC_085842.1, forward strand.
AGACCTTTCAGGAAAGGTCAAAATTAGTCCAAAAAAGCAATGTCCAATATGAAATATTATGTTCCAAAGTTGTAATCCAATAACCGAAACACTCACTTTGCCAGGCAAAGTGAGGGGAGATGACAAGGTCCTTTAGTCCATAAACTTGAGCAAGGCTAGGAAATAACTTGATACTTGAAGCAAGGCTTAAAATGTGGAACAAGGTAACAAGGAACAAGAACAAGGTCCGTGGAATAACTTGGTAAAATCCGTGATACAAGGCAAGGTATAGTCCTGGAAAACAAGCAAGGTCCGTAGGTAAACAAAGGCTGGAAACTGGAGCGAAGGCTGGAAAGCAGGGCAAGGCTTGAGCAGGAACGAGGCTTGAAACGGAGCGCGCTGTCCAGACACAACTCGCTCCGGAGGCTGACGAATTGACTCCGCGAAGTTACTACGCGGGTAAAACACCTATATAGAGTCTAACTTTCTCGCCAAGCAGTTCTCTGGGAACCAGAAACGAAAGCTAAACTCTGGGACCAGATGTTTGACTCCCTAAAGATTCTCACGGAAAGCAGTCTTAATTGGCTACATTCTTAGCTGCAATTCTAGCACTCCTGCGCGAAGCTGCTTCCAAACCCCTCTGTTGTTTACAAAACTCACGGCGCAAGAACACGGGAGATGTGGGCTCTGGGTTTGTTTGACATACTTCTGGGACACAACTTTCTTGCAGGTGCAAGGTTCCCAGATCTGCCTGGGAAAGATCTGGCTGAGAAGATTCCAGTTCTGACTGGGAAGGTAAAAAACCCAAGTTTTCTTCTTAATCAGGGATTACAATGTCCTGAGCAGGACTACAAGGCCCATGGGTCATCACACTATCCCCCTCCTCAAGGCCCCTCCCAAACTGGGGCCCTCTCCCCGAGGCGCGAGGTCGCGGCTTGGCGGGATAGGTCTGATGAAAGCGACGGGTTAGATCAGGAGCATGGACTGTGGAGGCGTCTTCCCAAGAGCGTTCCTCAGGGCCAAAACCCACCCAGTCAATGAGATATTGTAGGCGGCGGCGGTGAAAGCGAGAATCCAAAATGTCCTCAACCTCGAACTCCTCCTCCCCATTCATCAAAACAGGAGGGGGGGCCGGTTGGTCTGTATCAGGACGCACACCATCCGCCGGAAGGAGCAGGGAACGGTGAAACACTGGGTGGATGCGCATTGAACGCGGAAGTTGGAGTTTGAAAGTCACGGGGTTTAATTGCGCCACCACTGGATAGGGGCCAATGAAACGGGCATCTAACTTCCGGCAAGGGCGGTGGGAGGGCAGAAAGCGAGTGGACAGAAAAACCCGATCTCCTACCTTGATTTCGGGGCCCGGCTGGCGATGTTTGTCAGCGTGGCGTTTATAGTCCTCCTTGGCTTGGTCTAGTTGCTGGAGCAAAAGTTGTTGTACCGCTGTGAGTTCCTGCAGCCAATCCTCTGCTGCGGGAACTTCTGAAGTTTCAATGACAGGGGGAAAGAAACGTGGATGGAAGCCGTAGTTTGCAAAGAACGGCGTTTCTTTTGTAGAAGCTTGAACTCCATTGTTATAGGCAAACTCTGACAGTGGTAACAGAGAAGCCCAATTGTCCTGTTGGTAGTTTACATAACAGCGAAGATACTGCTCCAAAGTGGCATTGGTGCGCTCCGTTTGCCCATCTGTTTGGGGATGATGAGCTGAAGATAAGCGAGAGTCTATGCCCAATAGTTTTTGTAGTGCCTTCCAAAAACGAGAGGTGAATTGAGATCCACGGTCTGTGACTAAACTCTTGGGCAATCCATGTAGTCTGAAAACATGTTGAAGGAATAGATCTGCAGTCTCTTTGGCCGTGGGAAGACCTTCACAGGGAATGAAATGGGCTAACTTGGTGAAAAGGTCCACCACCACTAGGATCGTGGTGAATCCACAGGAAGGTGGTAGGTCAGTGATGAAATCCGCAGAAATTATTTCCCATGGCCGAGATGGGGTAGGAAGGGGATGCAGAAGCCCTGAGGGCTTCTCCCTTCTTATCTTGGAGCGCTGGCATACTGGGCAGGTGTTGACATATTTTTCCACATCTTTGCGGATCTTGGGCCACCAAAAATCCCTTAGGATCAGATGCATGGTTTTAAATAGTCCGAAATGCCCTGCTGGTTTGCAGTCATGACACAGACGAAGCGCTTTCTCCCTGCCCGGTCCGGGTGGGATATAAACATGATTTCTATAGCATAGCAGTCCATCTTTAAGCGAAAAGGGAAAATGCAGACCTTGACGAAGTTGGTCCTGCGCCCAGGCATCTGCTTGCTGACTAGCCCTGATTTCTTGAGCACAGATGGGTCCTGGAGTAGAGGAAGTTGAACCAATGGGAGTGGATTTGGTGTTCCCCACTGTGAGCGTGGCAAAGTTCTCGGGTTGTAGTAATTGGGATTCAAAGGTCTCCTTGCGTCCTGCAGCGTATTCCGGTTTACGTGACAGGGCGTCTGCTTGCTTGGTTTGGGCTGGGGTCACATAATGAATCTGGAAGTTAAAACGTTCAAAGAACAAAGCCCAACGTTGCTGCCTCTGATTTAGTTTGCGGGCAGTTCTCAGATGTTCTAGATTTCGATGATCAGTGTGGACTTCAATGGGAAATTTGGCCCCTTCTAGCCAATGTCTCCAAGTTTCAAAGGCTGCCTTTATGGCCAGTAGTTCCTTTTCCCAAATGGTGTAATTTCTCTCTGGTGTGGTTAGTTGACGGGAGTAAAAGGCACAGGGATGAAGGTGGTCTCCCACCGGTTGTAAGAGTACAGCCCCAATTGCCACATCAGAGGCGTCCGCTTGCAGAACAAAAGGGGTTCCAGGATCTGGGTGCTGTAGAATTGGCTGGGACGTGAATAATTTCTTTAGTTGCTGGAACCCTTTCTCTGCTTGATCAGTCCAGCGGAAGGGCTGTTTTCCACGGATGCAGCTAGTGATTGGGTCAGACCAGCGGGCAAAATCTGGAATGAACTTGCGGTAATAGTTCGCGAACCCCAAGAAACGCTGCACCTCTTTCTTGTTAGTTGGCGCCCGCCATTCCAATACTTCTGAAACCTTGGCTGGATCCATGGAGAGCCCTAGAGGCGAGATACGGTAACCAAGGAAATCTACCTCTTGTAGATCAAAAGCGCATTTTTCCAACTTGGCATAAAGTCCATGATCCCGCAATCGTTGTAACACCATTTTGACGTGGTTCTCATGTTCTGATTGTGATCTAGAAAACACCAAAAAATCGTCCAGGTAGATTATCAAGAACCTATCTAGATAGTCCTGAAAAATGTCATTGACAAAATGCTGGAACGTTGCGGGAGCTCCGCATAATCCATAATTCATAACTCGGGACTCGAATAATCCGAATTTGGTCTGGAAGGCGGTCTTCCACTCGTCCCCTTCTCTGATGCGAACTAAGTTGTAAGCCCCCCGAAGATCCAGCTTGGTGTAAACCTTGGCTCCTCGAAGCCGATCCAGTAGATCCGAGATTAAGGGCAGGGGATAGCTGTTCCGCTTGGTGATATTGTTCAATGCTCTGTAGTCCACCACCAAGCGTAGTTCCCCTGACTTCTTCTTCACAAACATCACTGGGGAGGCGGCTGGGGATTGAGAGGGTCTAATGAATCCCTTACGAAGATTTGTCTCTATGAATTCCCTGAGAGCTTCTTGCTCTGGTTCAGTCAGGGAGTATAGGTGCCCTCGCGGGATCGGGGCCCCCTCCACCAGGTCAATGGCACAGTCATAAGGTCTATGTGGGGGTAATTTCTCGGCTTCTTTTTCATTGAATACATCCCAATACTCGGAGTACTTCTTGGGCAGGGTGATGATGGGCTCGGTGTCTGTGGCATGGCAGACCTTGGCTACAAGGCAATGGTTTTGGCAGTACTGTGAAGCAAACTGCAGTTCTCTGTTGGACCAGGAGATGCTTGGGTCGTGGAGAGTCAGCCATGGAATTCCCAAAATCACAGGGAAATGGGGAACCTCGGTAACAAAGAAGGAAATCTCTTCCATATGTTCCCTTATCCACATCCTGGTGGGTTCCGACCACTGACTTACGGGGCCCGTCTTGAGGGGGCGGCCGTCTATGGCTTGCACCACACGGGCATTCTTGAAATCATGATATTGTAATCCCAGAGAGTCGGCATACTCTCTATCAATGAAATTGTTGGTGGCTCCGGAGTCTATCATGGCGTGGATCATGACGGGTCCCCTTTTTGCTGACCATAAGGTGACCACGAGAAGGAACAGGACCCCGGTTGGCGGCTCTTGAACGGGTTTTTTGACCGGGTTGGCGAGCCTCTCTACGCCCGGTCGTTGGCTTCCCCCGCCGGCTGTGTGCCAGCCGGCTCAGACGCCTTCGTCTCCGTGGAGGACGGCGCCGCAAGACGGGCGGCGGGCTTCCCTTTGGCTGGGCACTCTCTGGCGAAGTGGCCCCCGTTCCCGCAGTACCAACAGAGGTTTAAGCGTTGACGACGGGCCTTCTCGGCGGCATCTAATCTGGGACGCACGTTGCCCAACTGCATCGGCACCTCCTCGCTTCCTCTGGGGTATGGGGTTGGTGGTGGGGGTCTCCACACTGGACGTGGCTGAACGCTGGCGGGAGCGGGGGGTTTTGCCCCAGCTCTACCGCTCTGGCCTCGAACCCACTGTTTCCTGTTGGCAATCATGACTTCAGCCCGTAAACATTGATCAATGAGTGCTTCGAGGGTCTGGGGAGGATCCACCTTGGAGATTTCCTCCAGCATTTCGATGTTGAGACCCTCCCGGAATTGTCCTCTGAGGGCTACATCATTCCAGCCGGTGTTGTGGGCCAGCACTCGGAACTCGGCTATGTACTGAGACATAGGTCTGTCTCCTTGGAAGAGGCGACGGAGTTTGTGACCGGCTGCCTCCAAATTGTCCTCGATTCCCCAAGTCTCTTTAAGGTGGTCCAAGAAGCGTTGCGCGGATCTTAGGTGTGGAGAGGCTTGGTCGAACAGTGCCGTCGCCCAGTTGGCCGCTGGCCCGTCTAGAAGACTGTAAACCCATGCCACCTTGATGTCTTCTTGGGGAAATTCGGCAGCACGGGCCTCTAGATAAGCTTGGCATTGGCGACGGAAAACATGAACCTTAGAAGCTTCTCCAGTAAACTTGGTTGGCAACGCCATGGCCGGTAGACGGATTCCGCGTTCCTTCAAACCTTTTATTTCTCCATCCTGGGCATTGAGCTTATCACGGATTCGATCCACCTCATCCTTGTCGATGGTGTAGGTCAGGGGTCCTCAAACTTTTTAAGCCGAGGGCCGGTCCACATTCCTTCAGACTGTTGAGGGGCCGGATTATCATTTGAAAAAAATACAAACAAATTCAGATGCACACTGCATATGTCTTATTTGTAGTGCAAAAACAACAACAACAAGAACAATGAAAGAACAATACAATATTTAAAAATAAAAACAATTTTAACCAACATACATTTATCAGGATTTCAATGGGAAGTGTGGTCCTGCTTCTGGCCAATGAGATAGTCAAGTTAATTAGGGTTGTTGTTGTTGTTGTTGTTGTTGTTGTTGTTGTTGTGTGCCTTCAAGTTATTTCAGACTTTGGGTGAGCCCAAGTCTAAAATTTATTTGTTTATTTATTTATTTATTATTTACTGCATTTATTTACTACATTTGTATCACACCCTTCTCACCCCAAAGGGGACTCAGAGTGGCTTACAAATTATATGTACATACAATATATTATATTATTAGCATAGCACAATATTAGCATTATATATTACTATATTGAACTATACCACTATACTGTAATATTATTAGTAATATTATATGTAATATAGAATACATAATTAATATTATTATATGGTATTATTATTGTATTGTATTACATTATAATATTATTATCAATATTATATGTATATAGAATATATTATATTATAAAACTGAGGGCGGGGGCCAGGTAAATGAACTCGGAGGGCCGCATCCGGCCCCCGGGCCTTAGTTTGGGGACCCCTGGTGTAGGTAATCGGCTGGCCGCTCGGCCCAGGTACGGTTCCGGTAGACATTCTGGCCGAGGTTAATTGGTGCTTAGGGTGGCGGAGTCAAACTGTCACGACCCAGGCTACAGAGCACCAATAACCATACGCAGAGGCCAGATTCTATCTAATATCTTTATTAAGGAAATATATAAGATTAATAAAAATAAATGTAAAAGTTAGTTCAGAAGCAGACCTTTCAGGAAAGGTCAAAATTAGTCCAAAAAAGCAATGTCCAATATGAAATATTATGTTCCAAAGTTGTAATCCAATAACCGAAACACTCACTTTGCCAGGCAAAGTGAGGGGAGATGACAAGGTCCTTTAGTCCATAAACTTGAGCAAGGCTAGGAAATAACTTGATACTTGAAGCAAGGCTTAAAATGTGGAACAAGGTAACAAGGAACAAGAACAAGGTCCGTGGAATAACTTGGTAAAATCCGTGATACAAGGCAAGGTATAGTCCTGGAAAACAAGCAAGGTCCGTAGGTAAACAAAGGCTGGAAACTGGAGCGAAGGCTGGAAAGCAGGGCAAGGCTTGAGCAGGAACGAGGCTTGAAACGGAGCGCGCTGTCCAGACACAACTCGCTCCGGAGGCTGACGAATTGACTCCGCGAAGTTACTACGCGGGTAAAACACCTATATAGAGTCTAACTTTCTCGCCAAGCAGTTCTCTGGGAACCAGAAACGAAAGCTAAACTCTGGGACCAGATGTTTGACTCCCTAAAGATTCTCACGGAAAGCAGTCTTAATTGGCTACATTCTTAGCTGCAATTCTAGCACTCCTGCGCGAAGCTGCTTCCAAACCCCTCTGTTGTTTACAAAACTCACGGCGCAAGAACACGGGAGATGTGGGCTCTGGGTTTGTTTGACATACTTCTGGGACACAACTTTCTTGCAGGTGCAAGGTTCCCAGATCTGCCTGGGAAAGATCTGGCTGAGAAGATTCCAGTTCTGACTGGGAAGGTAAAAAACCCAAGTTTTCTTCTTCATCAGGGATTACAATGTCCTGAGCAGGACTACAAGGCCCATGGGTCATCACAATAACATAGGCTGGAAGGGGTTTCTTTCTTAAAGGCTTAAAAATTTAATCAGGTTGGGTTAACTTTCAGGGGCCATGTTAAACAACATTTAACTTTGTGTAGCTGAACTCAGTGTGACTTAAAAGGACTATAAAGCTGCAGTGCTATAAAATTGTTAATTTCATTCATGGCATTATTCCTAGCTTTTTTCTGGATTATGTCTAGCCATTTTTTGAATTAGGATTCATTTTCTGTTGTCAATCTAATCTGTTTAAAAATAATTCTGAATAAATTAAAAAACTAGTCTAAATTAAAAATGTGCCATAATTTAACAATATTTTGGCTTCTCTAGTTTTTCTCCTCCCAAAATATTTTTCTTTAAATGCATTGTAAGAACTTGAAGCAACAGTTTAAAGTACTGAGCTTATGAGTGTACATACCTGTCGACTTATGGCAACCTCATGAATTTTTATAGGATTTTCTTGGGCAAGGAATCCTTAGAGGTTGTTTGCCAGTATAGTGTATCTGCAAAGATTAATTTGGATCACATTAACTTACAGTTGATAAATCAACTATAAATTGAAATGAGAGAAGCCTCCCACAAGGATGGTAAAAACATCAAAACATCCGGGTGTCCCCTGGGCAACGTCCTTGCAGACGGCCAATTCTCTCACTCCAGAAGTGACTTGCAGTTTCTCAAGTCGCTCCTGACACGAAAAAAAAAAAATTAAAAAAAATTGAAAGCACAATATTTATCCTATTCTATATGAATAAGATTTTCCAGCTGTATAGCCTAATACTTATGGTTAGCATTCTGGTGATTTCAGTAACATGATTTTATTCATTTTCTGTAAGAAACCTACTTATTTTCCTTTTAGTCAACAAGCAGTGCTATTAGGAAATCATTCACCTAATTAGAAAATTCCCCATATAGACTTGCTAATAGGTCTATAAAACTAATCAGCTACATAGATTTTGACTAGCCTACCTGTATTCGAATGGACTAAAATGATCAAAAACATAATTTACTTGATCGTATTTGGGCAATTATTTGTTGCTCATCAAATGAACAGTTTAGTGATAAATGCCATGGCTGTCCTAAGTGTACATTTGGAAGAATGCATGGTTCTAACACTTCCTTAAGTGAAATTTTATTTGACTTACATCAAATGGTTTTTAACTCAATTTAATTTTGGCTTGCAACTCTTTTTATCTCAGAGGAGTTACCACAGGGGACCAAAGGGTTTTGTTTTGTGTTCTACCCCCACCTGCCAAGGAAATTCTAAATGGGAAAGTGGATAAAGAGCTTCCGGGTGCATCTACACTGTGGTATTAATGCAGTAGATTTGTAGTTTGGTGAGGCATTGGCACTCTTTGGTAGAGAAGGCTGAATGCCTTGTAAATTTACCTCTCCCATGATTCCATAGCACTGAGCTATGGCAGTTAAAAGTGGTGTCAAATTGCATTAGTTTCACAGTATAAATCAGATATGGGTAAATTTCGGCGCTCCAGGTGTTTTGGATTTCAACTCCCAGAAATCCCAGCCAACTTACTGGCTGTTAGGAATTGTGGGAGTTCAAGCCCTAAACACCTGGAGGGCTGAAGTTTGGCCATGCCTCGTGTAGATGCACTACTGGTAGGAGAAGAGAAATATTGCAGGAGTAGAGTTCAATGAATTAGTCAGTCACAAATAAGTAAAGGAAAGACATTGTGAAGGCAGGGATATGTAGAGGAGATAGTAGAATTGCTTTCTGTCCTGATCCAATGTTTGGCCAGCAGCAGTTCCACAGCCTGAAAATGACTAAGACCTTCAGCTGCATGTTAGCCAAGAGGCATAACAGGCAGCAGACATATTTGAAAAAAAAATCTTCTTTCTTAACTGTCGCTGATAAATTCATTGAACTCTTATCACCTTCCATTTTTTCTCTATAGCTGTACTTTACATTGTATATTTCTCTGAAATCCTGTTCTTTTTCCTCTTGTGTTTCATGTTCATCACATAAGTTCTAGCTTTCCATATCCCATTTGTGTTTTCAGAGTTCTTGTAAGCAACTTAATCAGTCCTTTCAGGGCTGTTGGAATGAAGTTATTCTAGGGACCCTGATCTTATTTTCTCTTCATCAATCTCACTAGAATTTTGAAGCAAAAGTGAACTCACAGCCAGGGCCGGCCGGAGATAAATTTTAATGTTAAGCGGGGGTGCTGAAAAGCGCCCCCCCCCACCCCCCACTGCCTCCCGCGCCCTGGCCCCGCCCCCCGCCCAGCGTGCCCTGGCCCTGCCCCCCACCCAGCGTGCCCTGGCCCCGCCTCCCATGCAGCGTGGGAGGCGGGGCCAGGGCGAATAGCGTGGGAGGCAGAGCCAGAGTTGGCCCCGCCTCCCGCGCTACTCGCCCTCACCCGTCTGGCCTTTTCTAGCTGGCCAGACCGCAGCGGAGGTCCCTCCAGGCCGCAATCGCGGCCTGGAGGGACCTCCGCTGCGGTCTGGCCAGTTAGAAAAGGCCAGACGGGCGAAGGCGAATAGCGCAGGAGGCGGGGCCAGGGCACGCTGGGCGGGGGGGCGGGGCACCGCCCTGACGGTGCCCCACCTCGCGCCCAGTGCGCCCTGGCCTTGTGGCAGCTGGCCGGGCAAGCCTTGTGGCCTGGCTGGCCTTACCCAGCCGGCAGCCGGCCGGGCAAGGCCAGCCAGGCCAGGGAGCACTGGGCGGGAGGCGGGGCACCGTCAGGGCGGTGCCCCGCCTCCCGCCCAGCCTGACGGCGCCCCCCTGGACCTGCGCCCGAGGCGGCGGCCTCAAGTGGCCTCCATGGTGGGGCCGGCCCTGCTCACAGCTGATAGTTTTTGCCATTCCAAGGAGCTGCTGTTAAGGGAAACTGGAGTTACACAAATATTGCATGCTGAAAAGATGCATTTTCCAAGATTAGTTTAAAAATCCAGAATATTTATTTATTCTTCTGCAGTCTAAAACAATGTTGCTTTATCTTCTGCTGTAAACCTTTTTAAGGCCAATATTGGGAGAAAGTCTGGATAAAAATAAAATAATGAATACACTTCTTATATGACAATCAGGAATTTCATCTTGTAATTGCATACCATAGTAATTATCCTTTTCTAACATCTTTCTTAAATAGACACTCTGAACATATGTGACACAATGAGTTAAACCCTTGTACTGGCAGGACTGCTGACCAAAAGGTTGGCGGTTTGAATCCGAGGAGCAAGGTGAGCTCCCATCTGTCAGCTCTAGCTCCCTATGCGAGGACATGAGAGAAGCCTCCCCCAGGAATGGTAAAACATCAAACATCTGGGTGTCCCCTGCACAATTTCCTTGCAGATGGCCAATTCTCTCACACTAGAAGTGACTTGCAGTTTCACAAGTCGCTCCTGACATGAAAAAAAAATTGCTGTCTCTTCATCACTGCTGTTGCACCTCATTTATTGTGTCCAGCTGGCATTTCCTGAGAGTCCAGACAAAGACGCTCTTTTTATAAACATTTTCTACACTCAGTCCTTTTCCTTACATCCTCTGTATGGCTGTAAGATTTTTTAGCAGCATTGGGAGGATAGTGAAACAGGGCTAGTAAACCACAGACTTTCAATGTCAGATTGCAGCAACACATCTAATAATATTGTAACCATTTTTTCTATGGTTTTTCAAACTCTGGTATAATTTTTCTATTTAATAAGGAATGCTCAGAAACACACTTACTTTGTTAACTGATGTATACCTAGACCTAGATCCTTTGTAAATTGGAATATGTGAACTTAATTATTTGTAGAAGTGCCATTCTGTTTTCCTTGTTTTCAACAGGCATGTGAAGTTTTGTCTTCTAGAGTGTCCCATGCCTCACAAATTTTACCCAGTTTTGGCCATCTCAGTGCCCGGAGACTGGAGATATATGGTATTGCTAAAATTAAGTCTTTTAGAGCTGTAAGAGTTCTCTCTTTCACCTTTTTAACATTAATGCTGAATTTGTTTGAGTTATTTGCTGCAAAAATAAATCCAGGGAATACTGCATTATTGAAAAGTACCAGGTTTTATGAACTAGTGAGTATCTGGACTCTGTTCTTTGAAGGGTTATACCCTTCTGGTCCCTTGTTGGGGGTGGGGGGTAGGGTGAGGGTATTCCTGAAAATAATTGATAAGGATTTCAAGGTGTGATGTCTTCAAACATTTTCTACCAGACCTACTTTGGGAAAGCCGGGGTCTTTACTTACAGATGTCTGAATAGCAGCTGTCTTTTATATCTTTATTACTTTGAGGTTAAGCTACTGCTATGTACAGCTTTTTTTTTCCAGTCTGGAGGCTTCAGCCTGGCACAAATAGAAGCTTGCTTTTGAAGGTAGTAGGTAGTTAGTGACCAGGATCTTATGGTGGCAAACTGCTTGTGTGATAGCTTTTTACATGAATAAGTTTTTTTTTTGAAAAAAAAAATACTTATGGCGTTTGCAGTGGTAGTATCTAGGCGAGAGGCAGACAGATAATTCTGAGCTACCTATTCCTTGAATCCATTAGGGGAGTGGATATCCATGGAGCTGAGGCAATCTGGTGGGGTGGTGGTGGTTTGGACAATCGTCTGCCCTGTCAAAGGTGACTGGTAAACCTATACTTCCCAGAGCTTCTTGGCTCCTCCCCCTCTCCAATTCCAGAATTAGGCAGATTGATGCATGCTACCTCTATCTGACATCACTTTTGCCATTAGTATCTCTTCTTTTCTTTGCTGTTTCTGTTGGGAGTTTTTTTATTTTATTCCTGAGGGTCTTCTTGCCACCGTTTTTTTTTTTCTTTTTAGTGTAAATAAAGGGATATAATCTCAACCAATAGGTGTGTCTTTACTACTTTTATTCTCATAGTGTTGAAGATTTATCAAATCATTATCTGGCCAGGGAACTTCCTTCTTTTCTGTCTCAAAATAAACTTCAATTGAAATGGGAGCTTACAGTAAGATGGGGTGAGTCTTTTCTTTTTGTTCCAGTTTGAAGGCTAATGTTCAGCAGATGGTCTCTGGTGAAAATGGGGACCACCTTATGTGCTACCACATATCTATGAGGTAAGCCTTATTTACATGGCCTTAGTCACTTTGCAAATAATTATTTTAGTCGAATATAGAAAGCACCACAATGACTGCATTTGTTGCTTGGAACCCTTGGGTAAAATCTTCCTCACTTTATTCAATATGCAAGTTAACCTTGGAGAATTCATTGTAAGATTTTCTGACTTTGAGTTTGGCTGCTCTTGAGGTTTTCAATAAGTTGTTTAATCCAGGAGCTTTTCCCTGTGAAGTCGTAATTCTGTCCTAAAGGCATTCTTTCCATAGCAATTTTAGTGCCACATATTCAGTATTGTTACTTTTCTTAAAGCTGAAATAGTAAAAGGTAGAGGCTAGGGGATTTTGAACATTTACAACTATAATTAAATATAGCTAGATTTTAACTGGATTAAGTTTGACTGGTGACATCCTAAAACTCTTGCAGTGAATTTCAAGTGTCTGTTAAGTGTTCAGACCAAATTTACCGACTAGATGAAACAGTCAAATTGATTTTAGATAACTTTATTCGTGTAAGATTGATGATTTACCATAGATGTGAGAATAAAATTTTCTTTTGCCTATGACCAATCATGGTTTGGCCCTCACTAATAAGGATGACAAGGGAAGCTGGAATAGAATAGCCATTGTCTTTGATTTGATCTACACTGCCACATAATGCAGTTTGGAATTGCATTATATGGCTAGTGTTGACCCATATAATGCAGTTAAACTGCATTATATAGGTCTACATTGACCATATAATGCAGTTCCAAACTCCATTATGTGGCAGTGTAGATCCAGCCTTTCTAACACTCCCATTTCCTTTTTGCAAATTTAGAAGCTGGAGTTAAGAGTCTAAGGAGGCAATATAGAGGTTCTGTTGTGTAGTTTAGTGCTGTTACTTTCCTGATTCTGATGCCCTTTGTGATGATTTCATTACTTTAATCCTGCAGCCCAGACAAAACATGTGTACATTTTCTTCTAAAACTTTACATTTTGAACTATTTTTTTGTAAAGTGTATATCAACTTTCAAGATGAAAGTCAGTCTGGCCCACTATTTACAAATAGAACATATCCAGAATTGTTTTATTTCTACAGTAATTTCTCTTATTTAATAAACAATGCTGCTATAAAAGCAAAGGTATAGTTCTCTGTTTTTTTTAAATAGTTCTTTGAAAACAACTCTTCTGAGTTTTCCAAGTATGGTAAAATAAAGTGCTGGGTTCCAGATTCAAACTCTACAGTGAGCCATGAAACTTGCCGTCTGAATTTGGCCATTTTAGTCTGATCTCAGAAAGTTATGGGGATAAAATGTTGAAGAGTAGAGCCATGTGCACTACTTTGAGTTCATTGGAGAAAAGGTGGTATATGACTATAACAAAATTGCAAGAATTGTATAAAAAGATCAGAATGAGCTGAGGCTAGCTAGGTAATCAAGGAGCAACAGGGGTTTTGAGATACATTTGACAAGAGAAAGACAAATGAGACTGTGGGACTGCTGTTGTATACAGATGGTAAAATGCCAACAGATCACAACAAAAAAGGCAGAACTGCATAATGACTATTTTGCTTCAGTATTCTTTCAAAAAGAGGGCTGGGTGCTTCTATGCAGGAGCAGAGGCCTTGGCCAATGCATCTGGATTGCTAATTAAGATTGACAAAAAGTTTGGAATCATCTAGCTAAATTAAATAAATTCAGATCTGCATGACTGGACATACTGCATCCAAAAGTTTTGAAGGAACTTTCTGATGTGCACTGAACCTCTTTCCAGCATTTTAAAAGAAAACTTGGATGATTAGTGAAGCGTCGGAAGATTGGAGAAGGGCAATAATTGCCCCTCTTCTTTTTTTTTTTTTAAGTAAAGATGAAAATCCAGGAAACTACAGACCATTTAATCTGAATATCAGGAAAAATATTGGAACAGATTATATAGGAGTTTGTCAAAGCAGGTATCAGTAGGAGCCAGCATGGATTTGTCAAGAACAGATCCCCCCCCCCCCCAATTAATTACAATTTTTTCCAGTGAGGTTACTGGTTTAATAGATGCCAGGCATACTGTGAATCTCATATATCTGGCTTTTAGCAAAGCATTTGATAAGGTCTCCCATAATATTTTGATTAGCAAATTGATTAAATGTAGAATAGATAGGAACACTGTTGGATAGATTTATAATTGGTTAGAAAACTGTGCTTGGGGAATTGTCATCAAAGGTTGCACTTTATACTCGAAGGAGGACTTGAGTGGAGTGTTTTGGGGATTTGTCCTGGGATCATTACTCTTCAATATTTTTATCATTTAATAATGGAGGGAATGGTGATTTTTCAGATAGCATAAACTGTAGAGATGGCTAACAATTGGAATAAGGGAAAATAATTTTAAAAGGCCTAGATAAACTAGAAAATTAGGCAGCTATTAATAAAATGAAATTCAATAGATATCCTGCAAAATTTTACATTTAAGCCGTACAAACCAAATGCATATGTAAAGGATGAGGCATATGTAGCTCTGTAGCACTATGGATGAATAGGATCTTGGGGTCATGGTTGATTATAAGTTGAACATGATCCAACAGTAAAATAGAGATTTTTGAAACCCTTGCTGAAATATGAAAGTGGAAACTCTTGTAAAATCAGTTTCAATTTCTTTGAACGAAACCAATGGCTATGCTATACAAAGGGTGGCTCTTTTTAGGTACAAAAAGGATTTGAAAGAGAGTTGGATAAAATTGCCACAAATTGTCACATATAGACTCAAAGTATATTTGATTTACTTGTTGGCAACTAAGATATTCACCTGTACTTTTCAAGTTTTGAGATCCTTTGTATTAGCTTGGTAGCAATTGTTGCTATTTGTAAAATCATTGTGTACCATTTATATTTTTTATATATTTTATTCCTTGTATACTTTTTGTTTATTTATTGTAGCCTTTTGGCAAGCATAATAAATAGGCTGGTGATGAGCACCGTATTTTTCTAGGATGAACTTGAGCACCGCCACTTGTGTTGTATAAGCATCATTTGAGGTGTCTCAGCTTGATAGAGCCTAAATAGGGGGAAACCGAATAGCACGGTGGTTCCCATTGGGCCTCCAGATGTTTTTGGACTTCAGCTCCCAGAAATCCCAGCCAGCTTACCAGCTGTTAGGAACTATGGGAGCTGATGTCCAAAACACCTGGAGGACCAAAGGTTGGAAACCACTGGAATAGCAGAAGGTACTGAAGAAACTTTCTCTACTTTTGAAATGTTGGTCAGCTATTCAGTTAGCCAGTCTAACATTATGAATAACTTTTGTCTGGAATTTAAACCCATTACCTCAGCCACATTGTGATGCAGTATACGTAGGAAACTATTTTATACCAGAGCAGATCCTTTGTCCAGTCAGCCCCATCTTTTATGTATGTGTGCCTTCGAGTTTGCTGTCAATTTATGGTGACCCTGTGCATTTTATAGAGGTTTTTTAGGCAAGGAATACTTAGAAACAAGTTTGCCAACAGATTTTTCTGAAATAAAGCCAACAACAACTGATATTTGTTGGCACTCTCCCATCCAAGTACTAACTAGCATGTTCTAATTCTTCAGAGTTTTAAGGCCCTTCCCAGGGCTATCCTGTCTGACTTAAAGTACCTCTTTGGAGTCTCCATCAAAGGTCTTTCTCAACTTCAGCCAAGTGATCCATAACAAGAACTACAGTACTAGCAATCGAACCAAGAAGATTTGACATACACATCAGGCTGCAGTCACCTCCACCGGTGTGAATCAGCGTAACAACATAGAAGGAACTGTTCATTTTTTGTACTCTTCTGCAAGACCAGCCTATATAATTAAAAATCCTAGTTACATGAGAGTCAGTGTCATATTTCTTAATTTAAGGAGCTTGAGAAAAAAGCTTGTGTAGCAATGCTTCCTGTTCTGACAGCTTCAAGAAACTGAAGCCACTTGCAGTTTTCTGTTCAGTGTTTCTTTTCTGTTTTTTAGTGTCTTTACGTTTACATAATTCACTTGTAGAACAGGTTTAGCTTAGTCATGGAGCATGCAGTTCAGTCCCACCAATGAAAAAGCTTTGAACATATCCTCAAAGTTCCTCTGTTTACTGGCTGCTGTGACAGGGATGAATTTTCATCCTTTCTGCTTCCTGCGGGTATATGGAGCTGCAGCTGGTGAAATAACTTAAGGTTGAGGTGTCAGCTGTAATATGTGGTAGTTTGGCAGGATTGGTAGGTGCGACCCACTGCAGTTGAAAAAAGAAGTAGGAATGAAGTAGGAAGAGAACAGCCCAGTAAAGGTCTTCTGTGAGCAGATATTTGATAAAGAAGAAAGATCCCTGGAATTTTTCACTTTGAATTATGAACAGTGTAGTGCTTCAGTATCATGTTATCTTCACAGATACGAAGTTTGTTTTGAAGAAGTGCTTTGGGGTCTCTTCAGCATTATTTTTGGCATATATTTTTTTGCTGAATGTTTATGCGAGTCTTCATGATGCTCTCCAGCAGTGCTATTTGAAGTGCTACTCCATGGTCTGGTGGTATGAACAATCATTAGCTTCCAGTCTGCAGTGGATTTCCTGGAAAGAAAGAATCAATGGATCCAAATATGGTATGGTACAGTAGAGTCTCACTTATCCAACATAAATGGGCCGGCAAAATGTTGGATAAGCGAATATGTTGGATAATGAGGCATTAAGGAAAAGCCTATTAAATGTCAAATTACATTGTGGTTTTACAAATGAAGCACCAAAACATCAACAAATTTGACAGAAAAAGTAGTTTAATACGCATTAATGCTATGTAGTAATTACTGTATTTACGAATTTAGCACCAAAATATCATGATATATTGAAAACATTGACTACAAAAATGCGATGGATAATCCAGAATGTTGGATAAGCAAGTGTTGGGTAAGTGAGACTCTACTGTACATTGGGGAAATACAACCAGTTCCATACATTAAATATCTAATAAGCCCCACTTTACAGAACCACACCATAAGAGGCATTCTATTGTCTTGATGAGTTTTCAGGGTACATTTAAAGTGTATCTGTAGGGAAGATCAAAGCCTTAAAGCCTTAAGACACCAGATCCTTTCTGTTCTTGGAAGTTAACACTGCTTTGTAGAATGCTCGTGTGAGATTCTTTGCTATTTAATCAACAGGTTGAGACATTTAGGCTCATGCTCGCAGTAGAATAAAACCTGAATGCAGAGTATCATTGATTTGAAACAGAATGCTTTGTAAGTATAGACATATTATCTTCTCATTATTTTATTTTTATCTACTCTGTGTTTAATGTATCAAGAGAACAACTTGTAAGCCACTGTATGTTCCCAATAGGTTCCACAATATCTATGAAAGACTTTATGGTTCATTGATATATTCTTGGATTGTTTGAACTAAACAACAAAAGTAAGTAGTATGTATTAATAGTTGTCAATTTTACTAAGCCAGAAAACACTTTGTACAATTGTATTAATGTTACCCAATACTTGCGGACCCTACCACCAGATGAAGACTTTAGGTAGTCGAAACCGGTTGTGGATCAGTGGTCTACTCATCTTTTATGAAGAAACATGAAAATAAACAAGGAAGTTTACTCTATTGTGAATGTAACTAGTACCATTCATCATACTGTGAATGCAACAATTTGTTTGTCATTTGTAATCATTTATCTGAAATTTATATTCATTTATTGTACATAATACACTGTTTAATGATATTTAATACATTGTTATTATTCCATTAGTGGACACTTGTTAGTTCAGAAAGAGAAGTGGTGTCACATAGGTGAAATTTGTGCATTCTTTGATGCATTAGATTAGAGGTAGCAAGAAAAAGGTACTGAATTTCTGCAGGGGATTCCCATTGTCTTTTATACTTTAATTTTTCTTTAAAGCATTTACACATTTCTCTTTAGTTGTAAAGGCAGAGCAGATTACAGTTCAAGAAAAGCAACATAGTTTCTACCTTCAGGCCTACTCTCTTAAAAACCAAATCGTTTTCATATTCCAAGACAGTTTTTGTGTGTCAAATAAGGGGGAGTCAGACTTGAAATCATATAATATTAAATATAACAAATCAAAACAGAACAAAACAATAACACTTTGAAGAAAGAGTAGAAATCTACACATCACATTGTTTCCCTAGAGAAAACGAATTAGCCAAAATTCTTAATAAAATATTAACTTGATAAGAAAACACTAAGTTACAAAAAGCAAAAACACAGCAATTGTCCCACAGTTTAAAATGCCAACTTTAGTCCTAATTTTCTAAGCATTGATACTGCTTAGTATGAATCCATTATTTTTCCATAGTTCTGATCTCATTACATTATGTAACACGATTTTTGTTCTTGGGTTATATAGTCATTTCCTAATTGGTTCTATTATAAAAAAAATTGAAAAAGTTTATTAAACTGCAAAAACTTTGTTTTTGCGGGACATCTTGCAGCACATTTTGCTATAGTTTTTCAATGAGTATCGCATTCTCAACCAATTCAACATAATTTATAACAGTTTTTGGAGAATAACAACTACTTTTAAATTAAATACCACACAATTAAACAGGAAATAACACTTTCAAACCAGGAACAGATTTTTTTTTCAAATTTATTACATAGTGTTATCTGTTCTTTCAAAACCAATAGTGATTTGAATGTGAAACCCAAGCTATTACTAAGCAGTAGGATGTTGAAAACCACTTTGATAGTGACACTTGAATGATACAGTATTTAATTTTTTCATGGTCTTTTATAACTATCTAGGAAAGAAAGCTGTCTTTCTAAAGGCAGAATGAAGCTTATTGGGGTGTGTATTTGTACTGTACATATTTGTTTATACAGGGTAGGCAAAAAGTCAGAAATAGATACCAGTATTTAATAACTCCTTTACTTTTTGTTTTTAATTTACAATACCATAGCATTATATACAACAGGTGTGAGCAAACTTTGGCCCTCCAGGTGTTTTGGACTTCAACTCCCAGAAATCCTAGCCATTTTACCGGCTGTTAGGAATTGTGGGAGTTGAAGTCCAAAACACCTGGAGAGCCGAAGTTTTCCCATGCCTGATATACAGTATCTATAGAAAATAAATGTACATTACATGTTAGAAATCATACCTTGTAAATGGCATCCATTTTTTGCTTTACGCAAATGTGCCCTTCCTAAGGCATTTTCCATCACGTCTGTTAGTGTGAATTTGGTCCAAATCTGGTTCTTTAGCTGTTGGAGTGTTTGAGGCTTGTTAACATAAACTTTTTCTTTGAGATACCCCCTAGTAAGAAATCAGGAGCTGTCAGATCTGGCAAACCTGATGGCCATTTTATGTCACATCGTGCAAAGTTATTCTTCCCTTTGGCCCTTGCTGTGTGAGCTGTTGCTCCATCCTGTTGGAATCTCTTATCATGTTAATTTTGAACTTCTAGGAATAAGAAATTTTCGATCATAGACCAATATTCATCTCCCATAATAGTTGATAGGGTTATGTGCTTAATCTGACATTATTAATTTGTGTATAACATCATAGAATCAGAGAGTTGGAAGAAACCACAAGGGCCACCATGCAGGAAAACATTGGGATCTCACCTCACTCGTTCTTGAACTCTTACTGTGTATTGCAGTCTGTAGGCTCCAATTGGACTTTATATGGAAACAGGTTCAAGGTATTCGGAATATACTGGAGTGACATCCATGTGATTCCAACTGGCCAATCTGACTTAGTATATATATGCTTGCGTCTTCTGTAACACTCTCCTTTCCATGCTCAACTGTGGCTTTATCCTAATCACAGTCTACCATTTAATGGAAGATCACTTACTGAAACCTGTTCCACAAATCAATTAATCAAATGGCAGCAGTATGCTCATTGGGTCATAATTATTGATCCTTGGTTTTGATTGCAAAATTTCACAATTTTTGTTCACTGTTCAGTCATGGAATTTTGCATGGTTAATCTCCAGGTCTTTTTAAAACCTATAAAGAAAAATAAAACAATACATTTCAAAAAGTTATTCAAAGATCAGAGCCCTTCGGAACTTTTGACTCATCCTGTATTATAGCAACTCCAAAGGATTTTGGAAATTGAAGTTTTGTAAATTGGTCAGTAATTCTGTGCATGATATCTGTGGTCTTTCACACAGCTCTGTGTTTATGTGGTAAAAGGAAATTACTGTTTCTGTATGATTGCAGGCAGTTGATTCTGAGATTCTCTAAATTTATTAGAAGTTCTTCATGTGAGAAGCTTTTCTTAATTTTTTAAAATTAAAGTTTGCATGTGTGGGGGGGGGGGAGTTAAAAACGGGTGGGATAAGGATAGAGCTGGGGGGAAAGGGAAGAATAAAAAGGGGATGGGTGTGAGGGTTTGGATATGGAAAAAGAAGGGGGGGAAGAGGGGGGGAGGTTTCCGAGAGATTTAGGGTTCATTTGTTGACTTCCATTTTCTCTTTTCAAGGTAATCTAAGTCTTTTATAAGTTTTTCTTATCTTGCGGCATTCCTTTTGTCTCTTCCGCACTTGGGTTCTATTCAAGTGCATTTTCAGAGCCGTTATATTACAAAATTCATTTTTTTCTTTTCTCATAAAGTCTTTAAAAGGTGTCCAGTCTGTTGCTTTTTCCGGGATTCCCTTGGTATTCTTTAATAAGTAAGTTAGATTGTCCATGTTCATTATATTTACTACTTTCATGATCCAGTCTTCCATTGTTGGAGTTTCCTTGGTCTTCCAATTTCTTGCAAATGTTATTCTCGCCACTGTCACCAAATAGTTGAGAATAATTTCTTTTATTTCTATCAGTTTCAAAGTTTATCATTCCTAATAAAAAGAATAAAGTTTTCATTTGTATTTTAATAAATAAGATTTTCTCTACTTTCTGGTGTACCATTTTCCAATAATAGTTACCACATGTGGTAAAAGGATCCCATATGCGAGTCGCATTTCCAGCATTTTTCTTGTACATTCTTATAACATTTTGCCAATTTTTGGGATGTGATGTACCACTGGTACATCATCTTATACCAGTGTTCCTTTAGGTCAAGGGAGTATGTATATTTTAATTTTTTGTTCCAGCATTTTTCCCAGTCTTCCATTTGAATCAAATGTCCAATGTTTTAGGCCCATTTTACCATACATTCTTTCACTGTTTCAGTTTCAGTGGACCACTGTAGCAACATCTTACATATTTTTGTGATTTCTTTCTTTTCCAATTGAGATATCTTATCCCAAATCGATTCTTTCATCATAAATCCTAATTTCTTATCTTTATTAAAGTACTCTTTTAATTGGAACCATGAGACGTTCCTGTACATCTTGGATTTCTTCTCACGCATGTGAGAAGCTTTTCAAGGATGTTGTAATGGACCAAACAAATTAAAAGGCCTGTTCTTAAGAATTCTTGATCCACCGTGGTTCTTGACTTCACTGCAAGTTAAATGCATTATTCATGTTTTCTCTTCATGTCACTACAACTTCCCATTGTTATTATTATTTATACCCTGCCTTGAAAGGGCCTCTGGTGGCACAGTGTGTTAAAGTGCTGAGCTGCTGAACTTGCGGACCAAAAGGTTGCAGGTTCGAGTCCGAGGAGCGGAATGAGCGCCCGCTGTTAGCCCCAGCTTCTGCCAACCTAGCAGTTCGAAAACATGTAAATGTGAGTAGATCAATAGGTACCGCTCTGGCGGGAAGATATTGGCACTCCATGCAGTCATGCCAGCCACATGACCTTGGAGGTGTCTACGGACAACACTGGCTCTTTGGCTTAGAAATGGAGATGAGCATCAACCCCCAGAGTTGGACACGACTGGACTTAATGTCAGGGGAAACCTTTACCTTACTATACTCTGCCTTTCTCCTTGTGGGGACTCAAGGCGGCTAACAGTCCCACTCTAGACAAGTTTAAAAAGTACAATACAAAAGTTTAAAAACAATTAAATATTAACAGTGTGGTCAAAACAGAATTAAAATATAAGAAATACATTTAAATGGCCTTTAAAACTCATTACTAGAAAGTCATACACTGCGCTGGAAACGAGCAAGTCAGAGTGGATAAAACTAGATTTCTGATGTGCATGTGTCAATATAGTTCCTGAATTCATGGACACAGCTTCCTTCTGTGCCATAGATTGCTGCTGTTAAAAGTAGTGTCAAGCCACAGTTTGCCATATTCTGTTGGGTGCACTCTGAAATGCTAATTTTGAAAGAATAAAGAGACAGCACAGTGCCTAAAAGCATATTTCAGGATTACATTATTATTGAGTCATTATCCAATGTGGACTTTCTTTTATTATCAGAATGGCTTTGTCAGAGGTTTCATTAGCACTGAACTTTGAAAAAGATGTCTGAATGCAGTGGGTTATCTGGTAAGCAGCATGAAGAACCATAACAGACAATAGCTTGGCCTTGAAGAAACTATCCTGGGTGAGGCTATACAAGAGTGGATTTCATGAACAGTAGAGGCTGAATTCTTTTCTGCACTTATGCATGATTAAATCACATTGCCCTCAAGCAGAGTTTGTTTGCTGGTACCTATGTTATTCTACTTTACTCCATTAGGTTTCCAGTGTAGAAAGCAATCACTGTATTATGCAGCTGCATTTCCCACATAACTGTTGTTTGAACCCAGTGCTTTTGTTACTAGGAAAACTCATCATTTGTGTACAGGGTGGAATGGCTTTAGATGAATAAATCAAAACCTTTAAGCAAAGCTATACAGCTGTAAGAGCTGAAAACTTTGCTTGAAAATAGTGTGATGAGAGCTGTAGGCATACATGCCACTGTCATGGACAAACTTTGGCCCTCCAGGTGTTTTGAACGTCAACTCCCACAATTCCTAACAGCCAGTAAGCTGGCTGGGATTTTTGATAGTTGAAGTCCAAAACACCAGGAGGGCCAAAGTTTGCCCATGCCTGCCTTAAGTTCTCCCTAGATAGAAATCTTCCTACTCCATTTGTGAGAGGGTCTGCCCCAGAGTCGTTAGGGATTATCCTAGAGCTCCAGGCCGCTGGTGGTGCAGCGGATTAAACCGCTAAACTGCTGAACTTGCTGACTGAAAGGTCAGCGGTTTGAATCCAGGGAGCGGAGTGAACACCCGCTTTTAACACCAACTTCTGCCAACCTAGCAGTTCAAAAACACGCAAATCAATAGGTACTACTCTGGTGGGAAGGTAATGGCGCTCTATTCAGTCATGCTGGCGACATGATCTTGGAGGTATCTACGGACAACGCCGCCTCTTCGGCTTATAAATGGAGATGAGCACCAACCCCCAGAGTTGGACACGACTAGACCTAATGTCAGGGGGAAACCTTTACCTTACCAGACCTCAGATTACTTGCCCCTGTTTTTATATGGAATTGCTGTATACTTAGGGAGCTTTGCAGGTAGTGACTGAAAATTGTCTTGCGGTCTTCAAACATACAAACATATTATTTTAAATTAGTACAGCAATATATGTTAAAAAAACCCAAATAGGTCCCAGCTGTCCAGTTCTCCTTGGTAACATGCCAAGTTTCAGATGTCTGGGTTTCGATGACCCTGAGAAAAACACAGATACACTCTCTTCTATTATTATAGATCACCACTTTAGAAATTAATCTAGGCTAGCATTGTTGTGACAGAAAATGAATCTAATATGGATTAATCTGTTTAAAAGACTACTAGTTTTTGATATGAAAAATGTTTGGTACCTCAATGAGGCTCAACTAAAACAGTGAGCAGAGGTGACAGCAAACAGTTATATTAACTGGCAGATTGGAGGATTTTGGACAATACTGTTCACCTCACCCTTTTGTCTCCAGTTAATAGAAAGGAGTTATGGGATAGAGGAAGAAATGTTTTTGAAATGCTTTGAAAACTGTATACCCTATTGCAATTATTCGCTGCTATAAAAATATTTTGTGTTTTTCTATAATTGTCTTATAATTTTATTTTATTTTACTGTTAAGTACTGCCCCTTGAATTTTGCAAGCCATTTAAACTGGCATGCATACCTACTGACAGAATTGCATTGTAGATAGAAGTTTGGAGGGAAGAGGTGCAAAACCAAACTTAAACTAAACATGATTTGTGCTACTTCTGGATTATATTCTAGATACAGAGAAACCAAGGCTACAGCAATTTCTCCTTCCATAGAGTTATAGAAACATAGAGTTGGAAGTTGGCCTCATGGGCCATCTAGTCTAGCCTATTACTCAGTACAGGATCTGCTCTGTTCTTGAGAATATTTGGATTTTATTTCTAAACAGTGGCTATTAAGGGCCAAAAACTTTCTTAGATATGGTTTGCTTTCTGCGATGTAATACCAATCTCCATCTTTTCCAAACTGTTTTCTTCAGGTTAGCCCCAGAACTCACTTTTAGATCTTATTCTAGTGAATAGTCCTGAACAGTGATTTCAAGGATGAATATAATATTATCTAAATTAACTTAGTGCAAGAGCTTCCATTACCACACTCCTCTTTGTTACAGCTATTTCCTAGTTTTCTTCCAGGGCAATTAAAATGCACATGTGGTACTTTTCCTCTTTTATCCTCACATCAACTCAAGGAGTATTTGGCAGAGAATGTTAAAGGCCCTGTAAAACTACAACTCCCATGATTCCACAGCATTGCACCATGGCAATTAAATTTGTGCCAAGATACACTATTTCTACAGTGTACATGCACCTTTACAAAGAGATCATCCCAAGTAGGTTCTCTGTCCTCAAATGGTTATTGCCTTCCAGCAGTGGCATCCCCCTTTTAAGAAGTGTTGAAAGCATTGCTCTTTTAAGAAGCATTTGCCCTCTAAGAAAGTTCCCCCAGTTCTTTCTTTCCCTCAGTCTTTTCGCCTTGGGAATTAGAGAAAGCAGCTCTAATGGTCTTGAAGGAAGACTGGAGATTGAGAAAAGCCCTCCACTGGAGCAGCCAGTGGAAGTAGCAGTGGCAACAGCATTATGAAGGAAGGCTCTCTGATGCAGCCTTCCAAGCAGATGCATTTCCTGGAATGCAGGAAGTGTGGGAGATTGCATTGGAAATTCATGTGCCGTGGATGGGCAAGAAAGAAAAAGATAAACACTCGGCAGCCCTGTAAGTAAGGCATCAGGACCTATAAAGAGATGGCAGTGCAATTAGAGGATGATTTGGAAGGGTCTATAAGCTAAGTTCAGCCTTGGGATGGAAGTTTCCCTTTTCCTATCTTGGATAGTTGGCTACAACATTAAATGGTGGTTTGCTATTTGCAAAAACCCAGCTTGTTAGGCGAATGTGTAGTACAGCTTTCCAGATTTGCAATATTGCATTCAAATAATATGGGATATTTAAACACAGTGGACTTTTAGCAATAGCGCATGTCTTCAGATGACATCAAATGCTTTTATTCATCAGTTACAATGTTCTGCATATCCGTACACCTAGACTGTAGTTTCCAATACCAGAGCAGGCACTGAACTTTGTGATTGTTCGTGTTTTATCCGATTTTTTAAAAACTTATCAGTCCCAAAATTCCCAGCAAGCATGGGCCCTGGTCTTGTTGTCTGGGGGATTATGGCGATTGTAGTTCATAACACTGAAGTGTCTGTTCCAGCCTCTGCTACTGATTTGTTCTGTGACACACTAGAAATTCCAGCCTACATCAAAAATGAGCCATAGGTAGCAATCACAAGATAGGGCTTAATGTAAAGGTACTGGTGAGAAGCAGTAAATGGGCAAAGCTTCTTAGTGTGAGTTTAACAATTCTCTAGGTCTAAATATGATCAGTGGCATTCTGAAATGGGTTTGCCCTTTGATTTCACAAATCTAATCCATAATGTTTGTTTACACCTTACTGTTGAGATACAGTATATCAAATAGTGTACTTCTATTTACTCTAAAAAATGTTGATTCAGACTATGATGAAGTATGTGAAGTTATATGTTCCAGGGTGAAATAAGTAAACATGTTGCCTGTGGTTTACAGCTGGTCGCAGTAAAGCAAGTTTTTTTTTCAAGCAGTTAGGATGGCTTTTAAGACTCCACAGAATTTGGGCTTTGCATATTATACCTACTTGTGTGTACATAGTATGGGTTCAGTGTTAAAAAGTTTTGTTATTGGTGGTCTTCTGCTTTGGTTTATATGTATGTGTGCATTCCATCTCCCATAACTAGGAGTCTAAAGGTTTAAATATAGTGTAAGGCCATTTCCTTGTATTAAAATCTATTTAACATTTTCTCTGCTGTGGCTACTTTTGTTGTTGTCTGATGGCTCTGTATACTTCATATTTGTCTAATTATCTTTTTGGTAATTTTCTTTGGAGTTCAAGTTGGACACTTTGAGTGATGAAAATTATATTTCAAAAATAGATCTGGTAATTTTAGAAAGCCAAATTGACAGGGTTTTAAAATAGTTTTCATGATGCAGTGCAAGGACTGTCATTGCTTTGAGCAGTGTGCTGCCTTTCTTCTCTACCTCTACTGTGTTAATGGTGATGCATTTTGGAGAGTATGATCTAGATCCGGCACAGTCTGGCTTTAGGCCGGGACATGGAACCAAAACAGCTTTGCTCGCCTTACTAAATGATCAACGGCAGGAACTGGACAGGGAGAGTGTGTCCCTGTTAGTTCTGCTGGACCTCTCAGCAGCCTTTGATACCATTGACCACAGAATGTATCCTTCAGGGATGCCTTGCAGGAATGGGGCTCGGAAATACTGTTCTGCAGTGGCTTCAGTCCTTCCTGGAGGGTCAGTCCCAGAAGGTGTTGTTGGGGGACACCTGTTCGGCTCTGAAACCATTGTCTTGTGGGGTCCTGCAGGGCTCAGTACTGTCCCACATGAAACCGTTGGGAGAGATCATCAGGAGTTTTGGAGTACGATGTCATTTGTATGCACATGATGTCCAACTGTCACTCCTTTCCACCTGTCACTAAGGAGGCTGGCTGTGCAGGTCCTGAACCAGTGCTTGGTAGCTGTGTTGGACTGGCTGAGGCCGAACAAATTGAAATTGAATCCAGACAAGACAAAGCTCCTCCTGGTCAGTCGTAAGGCCAAACAGGGCATAGGGTTACAGCCTGTGCAGGATGGGGTTACACTCCCCCTGAAGAAACAGGTTCACAGCTTGGGAGTTATTCTAGATTCATTGTTGAGCCTGGAATCCCAGGTCTCCGTGGTGGCTAGGGGAGCTTTTGCACAATTAAAACTTGTGCGCCAGTTGCACCCGTACTTTGGGAAGCCTGACTTGGCCACAGTGGTCCATGCTCTTGTCACGTCCCAAATAGACTACTGCAACACACTCTATGTGGGGTTGCCTTTTAAGACTGTTCAGAAGCTCCAGCTAGTTCAACGAGCGGCAGCCAGACTTCACTGGAGTGGCATACAATACCATATTGTCTAGAACTGCTTCTTTCTTTCTTTCTTTCTTGGAGATTAATTGCAGACTGCTATTAACTGCTCATAGCCTATTTCTTCAAACAACACTACTTGAAAGCATCATGAAGATTTTTGTAGACATGTAATATTCAGACTGGCCATTGCTTTTCTTTGAAATATAACATATAACATCTGATTTTCACTGAGAGTTTCCCATCCAGTTACTAACCAGGGGTGTCCCTGTCTTGTTTTCAAGATCAGATAGGATCTGGTGCCTACAGGGTACCTAGACCTATTCTATAAACTTCTCTGACAATGATGCACACAAATCCCTTAGAATTCCATATACTATATGTGGCTTCTCACCTAGGGGGTCTATCCATTTGCTGGCTTCTATGAGAGTGGTATTCACTTGGGCTCTGCAAGGGAGTGGAGTTGTTCTATGATGTGAATACTGTATAGAATAGGGAGCCCTTGTGAAATGCTGTGTGTTCTGTATGTTCAGCATTTCATTTGAGACTGTCCCAAGCTTTATCTTACAGTGATAGTCTAACCCGTGCTTGATGCTCTAATACAGAGTCTAATTACATCAATCCTGACAGAGGAGCACCCCGTCTCAAACATCTTCATCTTTAAAAGCCTGTTTGAATAAAAAGATCTTACCTTGCCACCGGAAGGACAGCAGAGAGGAGGCCATTCTGGCTTCCCTGGGTAGGGCATTCCAGAGTCGAGGGGCAGCCACTGAGAAAATCTGCTCTCTCTTTCCCACCAACCAAGCTTCAGATGGAGGTGGGACCGAGAGAAGAGCCTCTCCTGAAGAACTCAGGGCCCGGGCAGGTTCATACAAGGGGATGCGGTTGGCCAAATAGCCTGAACTTGAACTGTTTAGGGCCTTAAAGGTCATAACTAGCACTTTGAATAACAGTCTGGCAGCCACTGCAACAGCTTCTGCAATGAGGATTGTCCGCTCCCTGCAGCCAATTAGCAACCTGGCTTCAGCTCTTTGGACCAGCTGAAGTTTCCGAGCACTCTTCAGAGGCAGCCCCAAGTAGAGCATGTTACAGTAATCAAGATGGGATGTAACTAAGGCATGTACCACCGTGGCCAGATCTGACTTCTCAAGGTATCCAGTTTTCTCTCTCTCGCTTAATATTCAACTGTAAACCTTCCTGAGAAGTGGAGGAAACTGGAAAACTGGGCAGCATGCTGATACTTGCTGTCTGGGTGAAAAAGAGCCACATGTAGTGTGCAGCAACCCTGGCCCTCTCCAAACTATATTTAGCATGTTTCCTGGGTCTGAGTCAGAAGTTGACTACTGTGTCTGCCTGCCACTGCACCCTGGCTTGGAAACATGCCTTTTCTTCCTGTCTTCTCCCTCCTCATGTGAGCAAGTGGCGCCTCTGGGCAGAGGGGTCTCAATAAAGATGGCAGCAGAGGACCAGGATTCTTCCACTGTCTCTCCTCATCCCTCAGCTGCTTCATTTGGGCTACCACCTCAACCTCATGTGACCTGGCCGGTGGTGTCAAGAAGGAGCCAACACCATCTCAGCTGTGCCCGTCAGTTCCCATTGTGCTCAGGGAAAACAGGGGAAAAGTACCATTTGTGCCCCAGATAGCATTTGTTTGTGTTTTCTCTGGGCAGAAAGAAAAAGAAGAGCAGGCCCTGGCCTGTCTAAGAAATGAGGGAAGGGGGGAGCAGGAGAGCCTTTGATTCCTTTCTTGTATTCTTTATTCTACTTGTAGTAATTGAATATATCTTCCTTTGGGGGGGGGGGGGGAGTTGAACCAGAGTAGGATCCGCTTGAATAATTCGACCTTTGCCATATTTTCTAATCAGTGTAACTGCTCCTTCTTTGATTATCTTCTTGTTCATAGAGTCAATTATGTTTCAGATAAGGTAACCTCTTCTATAATTCTTCCATACTATTTGCATGTCTTGAATTTAGCCTACTCCCAGTCTACTGAGAAACATAGTACTTCCATTTTTAATAAAATCAAAATGTTATATTATCTCACTGGCTGTTTCTTCTCATCATAACTTTGAACCATATCAGTTCAGATTCACTGTGGACTTGTTTCTTCTCTCCTTTTGAAAAGTGACAGATGTAAGCTGAGGTCAACAGTCAAATTAAGTTCAGTGGCTTGCATAGTGTGGCATGGAGAAGTATGTGGCGGAGGCAAAAATGGGCTGGAGTATTGTGTTTCTCCTCTCTCATTGCATGTCGACTTTGCAGCTTTAGCAGCGAATGAAGTTGGACTTCCCTGCACAACTTCATTAGCTAGACAGCTCTGATTCATTCCCTTGGCACCATCTGCTCACTAAATGAAGCTGGGGAGAAGGTGAAAGAAATGACACATGATTATGTAATAATGAGTGTTTGAATGAACGATGCTTAATTTGTCACTTGTAGTTGTCTCTTCAGTCTTAAAACATTTTAAATTTTTTATATTTAACTAGTGTATAACTAGTGTATAACATGAATTACAATAGAAATGAAACTGTCTAAGATAAGTATCAGATAGCTAGCTATCTTTTAGAATAGCTACTAATTGATTGACAGTGCTTTTGGAAATAATGTTACTAGAATTTAGCCAGGTAGCGTAAAATATTTATTTAAAAAGAGTGCTCAGACATGAGTGTAACAACTTCATCGGTGCACATGTATTTGTGTTGTACAAACTAATGAGCATTGGAAGAACTTATTTAGCCTTTTCACATGGGCCAAATGCTTCAGGCCTTTTCATTTTTATTGCCACTTTCTGTTGTTATTTCAAGTGTTTGAGATACTTACAGTATAATTTGGTTTTACCTATCTTTTTTGGTGAGTGTAAATGTGTGAAACATGCAGTTTGAACTGT
Organism: Anolis carolinensis; assembly: GCF_035594765.1. Lineage (NCBI taxonomy): Eukaryota > Metazoa > Chordata > Lepidosauria > Squamata > Anolidae > Anolis > Anolis carolinensis. The sequence continues at coordinate 202,805,924 of NC_085842.1, forward strand.
TCATGTGGTACATATTTAAGTGTATGTTTTAAGTACATACAAAAGGAAGTGTGTTGTGATTTTACTGGATGAGAAGCCAGAAGGCAAGTACAAAGGAGGCTGTTATCGCTGATCTTCTCAGCACCATATATTTTTTTGCATGACCTTGTTGCAGGCATTGTAGAAAGTTAAGAGAGACACTCTCATGGATACACTGATTCATTGGCACTGTCCCTCTGATATGGTGGCACGGTGGACTGAATCAGATGTGACAAAATGTATGCAGTGGTACAGGTCATTATACCATCTAGTGATGAAAAACAGTACTTCATAGCAGTCCAACAAAACTGTAGCTGTGTTTTTTTTGTGTGTCAAGAGCAACTTGAGTCGCTTCTGGAGTGAGAGAATTGGCCGTCTGCAAGGACGTTGCCCAGGGGACGCCCAGATGTTTTTGATGTTTTTACCATCCTTGTGGGAGGCTTCTCTCATGGCCCCCCATGGAGCTGGAGATGATAGAGGGAGCTCATCCGCACTCTCCCCGGGTGGGATTCGAACCTGGCAGCTTTCAGGTCAGCAACCCAACCTTCAAGTCACTTAGTCCACTACACCATCTGGGGGCGTAGCTGTGGTAAACCAGAATGTTGTAAATAGTTGAGTGTCCTTCACGACACAGTTGAAGCCAAAGCACAAGACACGTTTTCATGGATAGATTCTCTTTGGTCACAGATGGGAGAATCATGTGGTTGTTTCAATAATATTCTATTAATCTAAAAGTATAAAGACTGAATTCAAACAGTCACTTTGAGTCTCCCTGAGAGAGAGAGAGAGAAAGCAGAATGCCAAATACTATAAATAATAACAACAACAATAAGAACAGTCATTATTAATTTCCCCCCTGTTTCTTTTCCTTTTCCTCATCCATGTGTTTTATGAAATCAGCTTATTCCTGATAGGGACTCATATTGCTAAATGTACAAAAACCTATTTCAAAATGTACAAAAACCTGTTTTACATTTTGTTGTTATACTGCACTAAATGTGTCCAGTTACACACGAAAACATTACCTAATGTGTCAGTAGGCAAATATAGGAGCAGTTCAGCAGTGCTTTGCTATTGGGAAAAGAAATATATAACAGCATCAGTATGGTATCATGGTTTGAGATTCTTGAGATCAGGGTTCAATTTCCCACTCAACCATGGAAATCCACTGAAGACCTTGGGTGAGTCACACTCTCTAGGCCCCAGAAAACCCAATGATAGTTTTGCTTTAGGTTTGCTATTTTGTATTTCATTAGACCTTATTCTGATTCTAAATATGTATGCTTTAGTGTACTTTACTGTAGGAGTTAATACATAGCTAAAGGACACCTGGAGTCATTTCTTATCTCTCATGGTGGTACAGTAGAACCCCGCTGAACCAAGCTCTGTTAATCCGAGCGTCTGTATTATCCGAGGTGCCTGAGGAAGTTCCAATGCACTTCCCCCCATGCCTTCCTTGTTTACTTTTGAGGAGCTCAAAGGCTCCGACCAGTTGCTCTTAGGCGGTGGCCGGCAGGGCGGGCTCCATGCAGATGAGGGCGCGGAGCTGCAAGGAGGCCCAAGAGGAAGCTGCCACCACCGCAGCTCGAGAGAATGAGAGGGAGAGGGAGGAGGACTTTTCTCTCCCTCTTGCTCTGGCTGGAAGATGCGGAGGAGGAGGAGGCAGCAGAGGGGGAAGCAGAGGCAGCCATGAGCGCGGCGGCGGCGGCTTCCTCTCGAGCCTTCTTGCAGCTTCGCGCCCTATTCTGCATGGAGCCTACCCTGCCGTCCGCCACCTCAAAGCAGCTGGTGGGAGCCTTTGAGCTCCTCAAAGGTAAACAAGGAAGGCATGGGGGAAAGAAATCTTGCATTGGAACTTCCTCCGGAACTTGCCTCCCTTCCTCGAGGCACCTTCTCTGCGGCCTGGCCCAGCTCCCAGCTTGGATAATAGCCCCCCCCCCCCCAATTATCCATCAAATTCATTTATCCAAGATTGGGTCCGCCCGGTTGACTCGGTTAAGTGGGGCTCTACTGTAATCTCTTTTTGTCATTAGTGCAAAAATGGTTTGTTTCCTTCATGTTCTGTATAGTAAATGGATACACCTTCTAAATGTCTGTAACAGTGGAGATTTGGACCTTGGTTGTTGCAAAATAATAGTAATAGGTATGAAAAGGCTCTAACTATACGGCAGACAACTATTTATTTCATGGTTTCAGGAGGTCCATGTTTGTATGAAGAGAGTACACAATTCATAGAACAGCTGTAGAAGAAACTGGCAAATCATAGCCAGTCTTGCCCTAGAAACAATCTTTGGGAGAATGATTCCTAAATGTGGCTTCAGTTACTGTATTGGCTCAGTATATCTAACATTTCTTTCCTAACTCTAGCAAATACACATCATTTCAATGGCAGCCTCACCCCACATGTGTATTTAGATATCTATTTAAAAGACCGAATTCATTAAGATTTGTTGTGGCAGTTGTAGTATTAACTCTAAGATTGTTTGTTTTTCTTGTCGTTTAAGGTTTCTGGATGGCAGACTCTGAAAAGAAATGCAGTTTTAAGAGGTATGTATTTCACAGCAAAACCATCTTGTCTATTGATCGTGGATGGTATCCGAACTACAGTAGAGTCTCTGTCAGGACCCAGGCTGCAGAGCACCAATAACCTTACACAGAGGCCAGAATCTATCTAATATCTTTATTAAAGAAATATATAAAGTCAATAAAAACAAGTGAAGAATATAGTTCAGAAGCAGACCTTTCAGATGAGGTCAAATATAGTCCAGAAATGTATTGTCCAATATAAGATATTAGAGTCCAAAGTTTTAATCCACTTGACCGAAACACACACTTTGCCAAGCAATAGTGTGGGGAAAACAACAGAGTCTTTAAAGTCCAATGTAGCTAGACAACAAGGCTGGAAAATAAACTTGATTCTTGGCTGGATCCGTGACTAGAAGACGAGGTAAACATGAAACATGAACAGAGTCCAAGGAAGTCCGTGAGACAAGACAAGGCTGGAAACTTGATCCGGGAAACAAGGAACTGGATTACGAAGTCCACACACGATCTCTCTCCTCAAGCTGAACAATTGACTCCGCAAAGTATCCCTGGCGCTAAGCGCCTATATTGGGTCTCGTTTTCCCGCCAACAGAACTCTTTCCCTAGAGAACGAGAAGCGAAACCCAACTCTGTCCAGATGTGTGACTCCTTAGAATTTCCCAAGGGAAGCAACCCTAATCAGCTTGATTTCTGGCAGCAATGCGTAAACTCCTCCGATGAGCCTCTCTGTTTCCCCTTTCCCGGGAATAAGATTCTTTTCTGGGAAACGGGGGGGGGGGGGGGAGTTCTGCCCAAGGCCTGTTTGGCTGAATTCTTGAGGACAAACATCAACATCCTGCAGGTGAGGATACTCCGGCTCTGGCTGAACCGGCAAAAATTCCATGTTTTCCTCTTCGTCTGTCACAATAGTACTAGGAACAGGACTACAGGGCCCATGAGTCATCACAGTCTCACTTATCCAACGTAAACGGGCCTACAGAACGTTGGATAAGCGAATAAGTTGGATAATAAGGAGAGATTAAGGAAAAGCCTATTAAACATCAAATTAGGTTATGATTTTACAAATTAAGCACCAGAACATCATGTTATACAACAAATTTTACAGAAAAAGTAGTTCAATACGCAGTAATGCTATGTAGTAATTACTGTATTTACGAATTTAGCACCAAAATATCATGATATATTGAAAACATTGACTACAAAAATGTGTTGGATAATCCAGAACGTTGGATGTGAGTGTTGGATAAGTGAAACTCTACTGTATTTGAAAGAGAACACTTCCATAATGGAATTGTACAACTTGCTTCAGACATATCAAAGAGAGGAAATGGAGACTGAAAATGAAAACAGTTTTTAAAAACTAAAACACTGTTGCTTCTAGAAATATGGTGAACATTTTAAATGAATGTTAATCCTCGAAAATTGCTTGGTTATATATGAAAACTGCTTTTGTAACCCACTTGCATATAACGAGTTGTAACATTAGATTTGTACTAGATTCAGTATAATCTTGTTTTATGGTGGCTTTGTTATGGCATGACAGTTGTATAGACATGCAAGAATAAGACCACTATTTTAATTTTTTTATTTTGGGTTTTATGTCTTCTGTTTCAACTGGGACAATTTGATGTTTTTCCAGGCATAAAATGGCTATGGCGAACCCAAAATCTATTGAAATGGAATATCACACAGTTCAACTTCACTCATCGGTTTGGAACTAGGGAAATGCTTTTTTATATAGGGAATTTGTGGGTTTTTTTCTCTCTCTTCATGCTTAAACTTTGTAAATGTGACAGAAAGGTTTTTACTATTATGTCACAATTAGAGTTTAATATTCACGAGTGTTAGAGATGATGAGCAAGAATACCCGATTGATTTATATAAGCATCACATCTAATTTCCATGACACTGTTCTGTTGCACGAATATTTTGTTGCACTAATATGTAGCCAGAAGGTTCGCTCAACATGCGGTTAAGATAAGGTGTGATTTTTCAATGAACATGAATTAGGTTAAATCCATCTTGCCTTCTTGTGGGCTTCTGTGTGCATCCCTCAATTTTCCCTTGTGTAATTGAATGCTATTCCATTGTAAATGTAGAATGCTACTTTTGAGAGGCCAGGCTTAGCACAGCAGGATAAACTGCTGTGCTGCAGAAAAATCCTTCCCATCAAAAGGTCAGCAGTTCGAGCCCAGGTTGGGGTTGAGCACTTGCATTCAGCCCCAGCTCACCTGCCCACCTTGCGGGTCGAAAGCAGAAATGCAAGTAGATAAATAGGTACCGCTTTTAGCAGGGAGGTAATAAAGGCATCCTTAAGGACATTGATCAGAGGGAAGCTCCTCAGCGTGGAAGATGGAGTGACAGCCGCCCCCCCCCCCCCCGGTGGCCGGAGTTGAGCACATCCTCCAAGATACTGGAAATAAGATGGGAAAAACTGCCTTTACCTCTGTTGTGTTGTCTGTCATTGTTAATTGTATAACTGGCATTGAATGTTTGCCGTATGTGTGTTCTGTAAGCCTCTCTGAGTCCCCTTCAGGGTGAGAAGGGCGGGGTATAAATAATGTAAATAAATAATAATACTGGAATAGCTAACAGGCATCTCATAGAGGGGAGATTCACGCACGCACACACATCTCGTGCTGGTTGCTCAATTTATAAGAGTTTTAAAACTATATCATATTATTTCACGGAGCCACAGCTTGAGAATCAAGATCACATGTGGCTGCTGCTCATATTTGAATTTCAGGACATCACCATTTTTGTTTTGTTTTTTAATAAAAAAAACGAATAGCCAAAACCTACATGTTTATTAATTATGTGAAGAATATCTTGGCAACCACACTCACAACATCTACTACATCCAACATAAATGTATAAAGTATCTGCTGCCATCTGGCTTGTTGAATACTGTACTATGTACACAGTGTGCTTAGTACTATACAAAGTATTTGATTGGGGTTGTTAAAAATAGAGGAAACGTAAGTTTCTTCCAAAAATACATTTTTAGCAGTAGGAGATTTTTAGATTTTACAAAAATTCATGCAAATTAATAGACTATAGAAGTAATTAGAATAAATGTTGCTGGGTTTTTTCTGGCCAAATCAGAGTATTTAGAAGGAAATTATAAATGTGGAATGTAGTTGAGGGGTTTGAAAGTGCTGGTTATCCCAGGGAGAGAGGACCATGAGTTAGCCAAAGCAGAGAAATCCTGTTCCTAATCACATTTAAAGAATATATCTCTCTGGTTTGGGAACACACACCTACTATTCCGTGGGGCTAGAAGATAGCTACGAGTATTTCAAGGAACACAAGATGCTTTGGTTCTGAAGGAAAATCAGATGTGATAGTGGGAGTGGATCAAGTCTCCCCACCTCTTTTTTAGCAGTTTAACGTAGGTCTGGGATTTCTGTTGCTACTGATGTGGATTAAATCTCTGTTCCTCAATTAGTCTTTTCCTCAGCCGTAATCAGGGCCGGTTTAACCTATAAGGCTGCTGAAGCGCCCGCCTCGGGCGCACGCCGCTAGGGGCGCTGTCGAGGCGTCTGCACCGCCGCCGTTTGGCTCAACGGCCTTGCAGCCTGGGCTCAACACAGGCACAGATCGCCAGCCGATCTGTGCCTGCATTGAGCAGGCAGGGCAGAAATGGGCGATCTGTCTTGTGCGCACACGCGCAGGGCAGATTGCCCATTTCCATGGAGCCTGCTCAACACAGGCACAGATCGCCAGCTGATGTGTGCCTGCGTTGAGCAGGTAGGGCGGAAATGGGCGATCTGTCCTGTGCGCATGCGTGCAGGGCAGATCGCCCATTTCCACGGAGCCTGCTCAACGCAGGCACAGATCGCCAGCTGATCTGTGCCTGCGTTGAGCAGGTAGGGCGGAAATGGGCGATCTGTCCTGTGCGCATGCTTGCAGGGCAGATCGCCCATTTCCACGGAGCCTGCTCAAGGCAGGCACAGATCGCCAGCTGATCTGTGCCTGCATTGAGCAGGCAGGGCAGAAATGGGCGATCTGTCTTGTGCGCATGCGCGCAGGGCAGATCGCCCATTTCCATGGAGCCTGCTCAACGCAGGCACAGATCGCCAGCCGATCTGTGCCTGCGTTGAGCAGGCAGGGAGGAAATGGGCGATCTGTCCTGTGCGCACGCGCGCAGGACAGATTGCCCATTTCCGCACACAGGGTAGATCGCCCATTTCCACGGAGCCTGCTTTCTTGGTGATTGGGGTTTTTTTTGGGGGGGGGGCACCAAAATCCTTTTTCGCTTACACTTGAAAATTTCCTTGGGCCGGCTCTGGCCGTAATACTTACTCTTCAAGGGAGAACATAGAAGTACTTTTATAATGAACTAATTTAAAGAGATGTTTTTTGTGCAGAGTAAGGAGATACTCCCCCATTCCAGTCTCTCAGCCTTGTTCCCATTCCCCAGTAATAATAACCTGAATAATAACTTTATTTGTAGCCGTCCTATCTCCCTAAGGGGACTACCATTACAGCTGGGAATAAGGCTGGGAATGCACAGATATAGAGTAGGGAAGGGGGAAAGAGAGAGAGATTGTGTGTTGGACTCCCCATGCATGAAATTACTGATACATGAACTGCCAGCCTTGTTATTTCGAACTGCTGGTGGTGCCGTTTTTCCCTGAAGCACCTTATTTATCTGTTTTTGTAAATTAGCTAGGATTATGTTGTATATTTTGAGGATTACATACGATTGTTCAGCTTTACCTCTGGGAATTAGTTTTCTTAGATCTGTGGTACACTGTTTATGTGTTTTTAGAAAGTGTACTCCATCGAAGAAAAGAGGTGAAGACTGAATTTTGCAGGCAGTAAAGAAAATGAGAAAGAATTCTGGGAGGTTATCTACTTAGCTGAATATGTTCCCCTTCTTTCCTCTAACTATCTCACTAGTACAGAATGCTGGAAATAGTGATTGCTATGTTTAATAATAAGTGAAAGTGTGTGTATGTTGCTTTGTCAACCCAGTCAAATGTTGATTAGTTATTCTGTGATTAGTTGAGGATCTATTTTTACTTTAAACTGTTTTGTGTTGATAGATGTATAGCTTTTCTATTGAGCATAAAAACATTGATATGATTTACTTTTAATGATTTCTATTGTACTTTGCAGAAAGCTGCCATAAAAGGAATGGGGATTGTAAAGAATTCAATTTTTTTGCTTTTATTTAAGGCAAGAATCCATTCTTTTGTTTGACACATGCTAGGTACTTTTACTGAATTGCATATATGTGCAACAAGTGAGGAGAAATGTAATTTGTGAACAATCATCTTAATATAGTTGAAGAGACACAAATATACTAATTATCTTACCGCAACCAAATTATGATTTATATTCCAAAATGAGAATTAATTGCAATGATTTCTGAGCCAAAGTGTTTCTGCAGTTACTGAAAAGTGCCTTAATTTGTTGACACCTGCTGTGTAAGCATCTATTATAACAGATGGTTAAAAAAGAGCATTTCCTTCATTTTAATACATTCTTTTGCTGGTGCAAATTTTCTGAGTCAAAAAAATATGAGCCACTGTTCTATCCTCTTCCTAGTAGTTTTTTTTTTTAAATTAAATTTAAAAAATAATGTGTCAAACTTGATCTGTTTTTCTGAAATGTTGAGGATTGAATACTTTATTTCTACCTGTAGTTTAATCTTTTAGTGAACTCTACTTCTTCTGGCTGAAATGGAAAGATTTTTTCCCACAGACAACCCTCCTCCCAGCTCATAGCATTATTTTCCACAACATTTTTTATTTGCTAAGATACTGCTTAGAAAGTTAGACTTCAACAAAAATCACCGCCACATTGGAAGGAAGGAATGGTTCCTTTTGCAGAAAGCAATTCTGTTTGTTTGGATCTTGCCCAATATTTTTCTATTTGGTTGCTTAAATTTCTTGAGAAACTCTTCTGTTTTATTTATTGGATCCTTCCCCACTTCAAAACTTAGGATATCTCAGACATAGAGGCTTTTCCTTAGTGAAAGTATGCATACTAAATTTTTGGTGACACAAGCTAAATCTATTATTCTGATCTTCCTGAAAAACATCTGAGTAAATCAGTAATTATATTGAGATCTGTGGCAATTTGTTTTTAATTTTGTAAGAAAAGAAAGCCTTGATTTTGGCAAAATATCATGTTCTGGATTTAGATTTGTATAAATTCTTGTTGGATGTCATTACCCAAACTTATTTTTAAAATACCTTTTCTATATTTAATCCTGTTTGAATGTTTGTATATTTGTAGATTTTAAATGGAGAGAAAAAGCAGGTTTTTGGAGAGAGAAAGCAGGCTATAAATAAACATTATTATTATTTTCACAACAAGATGAGTCCACAGCAGATACTCTGCTGGCTGTTGAATTGGATCACACATCGGACACTTCCCAAGTGTCTAGGACTGTGTGATGTATCAGCGAATAATGCGAGCAGATCCTAGTAAGGTAGCTTTCTGCAGCTGGCAGATGGTAATTTTGTCAGCGCCGATTGTGTTTAAGTGCAGGCCAAGGCCTTTTGGCACTGCACCCAGTGTGCCGATCATCACTGGGACCACCTTGACTGGCTTGTGCCAGAGTCTTTGTAGTTTGATCTTTAAATCCTCGTATCGTGTCAACTTTTCCAGTTGTTTCTCCTCAATCCTGCCGTCACCTGGGATTGCGACATCGATAATCCATACTTTTTAAATTATTATTATTATTATTATCATTATTATCATTATTATTATGACACGAGCAAACAAGATAGATATGCTGGATTTCATATCACAAAATCACAAGTCGAACACTTCCCAAGTGTCTAGGACTGTGTGATGTATTTTCGGATGATGTGTGCAGATCCCCAGCAGATCCCCAGCAGGGATCTGCACACATCATCCGATGAAAGGGAAATTATTATTATTATTATTATTATTATTATTATTATTATTATTATTATTATTTTCCCTTTCATCCATTACTGAAAGTTAGGAAGCTCACTTCTGCCATACATATTAGAACACACTAACCCAGAGGACCAAAGACTACTTGTCCCTCCATGGTTCTATTAGGAGAACAGTAGTATAGCTTCTCCTTGACATAATTTTATAGAAAAATATTTGTGGGACAAAATGGATTGAGTAGGTGAGGATATAATTAGCATCTTGCAGCTTCTTTCTGAGAAAGATTTTTTTTATTTAGTTAGTCCTGTAGTTGTCTATAATTGTTCCATCTTTTGAAAGAGAATGAGCTAATGACCACCAGTATGATTCAGAAGAACAAAGGAGAATGAAGATAGTTTCATAGCATGGGATTGTGATCATAAATAGATGGAGTTATTTTTTTACTAATATGGCTTATTTGGGAAAAATAGATTGCATTAGTTATTCTATTTTCCATATTTTTTTTCTGTCTTGATTTCTATCTCGCAAGAGCCATCTATAATGTGATTATTTCTATAGCTGTATATGATATACATTGGAAATAATAGTGCACAACGTTACATTATTTTAAAATTATATTTTGAGCAGTGTGTTTCTTTTATTTCATTGCTGAATGCCTTATGAATGTTCTTTGACCAAACAATTGTATATGGATATATAGGAATGCTGGCGTATGGCATGCATCACCATATGCCGTATGCCAGCAAATATGGAAAACACAAGATTGGCCATCAAATTGTAAAAAATCAATTTATATCCCCATACCAATGCTCAAACTTCTGTACAGTGGCAGTTATTTCCCATGCCAGTAAGGTATTGCTCAAGATCCTGCAAGGCAGACTCCAGCAATACATATGGAGCAAGAGTTGCCAGATGTCCAAGCTGGGTTCAGAAAAGGCAGAGGAACGAGAGACCAAATTACCAATATCCGCTGGATAATGGAGGAAGCCAGGGAGTTTCAGAAAAACATCTTCTTCTGCTTTATTGACTATTCTAAAGCCTTCGACTGTGTGGATCATAATAAACTATGGCATGTTCTTGGTGGTATGGGGATACCAAGTCACCTTGTCTGTCTCCTGAGGAATCTGTATAAAGACCAAGTAGCCACAGTAAGAACAGATGACGGAACAACAAGATTGGGAAAGGAGTGCGGCAGGGCTGTATACTTTCACCCTCCCTATTCAACTTGTACGCAGAACACATTATGCGACGTGTGAGGCTTGACGATTCCAAGGTCGGAGTTAAAATTGCTGGAAGAAACATTAACAACCTCAGATATGCAGATGATACCACTCTGATGGCCGAAAGTGAGTCTGAGGAGTCTTATCACCAAGGTGAAAGAAGAAAGTGCAAAAGCTGGGTTGTAGTTAAGCATCAAGAAAACCAAGATCATGGCAACTACACCTATTGATAACTGGCAAATAGAAGGAGAAAATGTGGAGGCAGTGACAGACTTTATATTTCTAGGCGCGAAGATCACTGCAGATGCAGACTGCAGCAAGGAAATCAGAAGACGTTTACTTCTTGGGAGGAGAGCAATGGCCAATCTTAATAAAATAGTGAAGAGCAAAGACATCACACTGGCAACGAAGGTCCGCATAGTCAAAGCAATGATATTCTCCATAGTAACTTATGGTTGCGAGACCTGGACCATAAGGAAGGCTGAGCGAAGGAGGATAGATGCTTTTGAACTCTGGTGATGGAGGAAAATCCTGAGAATGCCTTGGACCGCAAGAAGATCCAACCAGTCCATCCTCCAGGAAATAATGCCCGGCTGCTCACTGGAGGGAAGGATATTAGAGGCAAAGTTGAAGTATTTTGGCCACATCATGAGAAGACAGGAAAGCTTGGAAAAGATCACGATGCTGGGGAAAATGGAAAGAAAAAGGAAGAAAGGCCGACCAAGGGTGAGATGGATGGACGGTATACTTGAAGTGACTGGTTTGACCTTGCAGGAACTGGGGGTGGCGACGGCCGACAGGGAGCTCTGGTGTGGACTGGTCCATGAGGTCATGAAGAGTCGGAAACGACTATACGATTGAGCAGCATATAGGAATGGGCTATGTTGCATGGGGTATTGGCATCTGTGCGCTCCCCCCACTGCCCCATCTTTAGGGAAAAGGATTTTGGCTGACAGTGGCCATATGTAGGTTACATTCTAAACTAGTGTAACATATCAGATTGTAGAATGTGTTTAGTATTTACATGGCACATAAGCGAAGGCCAATTTCCATGCATTTATTGCATGATTAATACAATGTCTTGTCTCTTACACCTAAACAAAATTCTTAATATGCTAGAAATTATACTGGGATTATGTTTGCTTAGTGTGTTGAGGAAATAATATGTAGGCATTACAAAACTTACTTGAATTGACCTTGGAAAAAACAAGATTTTTGGCCTCATTCTTACAAACTGTAGAATTTGTGGTGAACCTGTAGCTAAAGTGTGGTGTTTCAGGAGAAGCCCAAATTTTATATTTTCTTCTCTTATCAATGACCAAATCCTGTTTCCCTGGCTCATTGTTTAATTAATGCAGCCCCCCCCCCCACATCCCATCCATTCAGAGGCTGGTGCAGAGAGACAGGATCATAGATATGTTTGGCCATAGTTCAGTGGTTCCCAACCTTTTTTGACCAGGGACCACCTGACCAGGGACTACTTTGACCAGGGCCCACTCTCCAAAAGAGATTAAGAGTCAGTTTTTTGTCAACTCTAGATTCGGTTTGGTTATTTGGGGTGCTGATTCAGAAAACTGCATTGGATAGACCACATCGGCTCTAGTTTCTGATACAGACAATATGCCTTCCAGTTGTCACTATCTGCTCGCCCATAGAAAACCATATTTAATAATTTAGACTTGATGTGTTCTATCCAATGCTTTTTTTCTGAATCAGCACTCTAAATAACCCCAGGAACAGACCTAAAAACAAAGATACCAAGGCACCACATGGAATCGCTCCTCTGCTCAGGGGGAGGGAGGGGGAAGAGAAGCAGCAGTCAGGAGGCTTGTTGTCATGCCTTTCATGGGTAGCCAGCCTTTCCCCTCCCAACATCCCTATTGCCTCAGCACTATAAGAGCGTTTTGCGAGACGAGTTGCATTTGTTGCAACGGTGTAGTAACGATGAGGCCGCAGACGATTTTAATTCTTGGGGACCACTGGTGGTTCATGGACCACAGGTTAGGAAGCACTGGCATAGTTAGATACATGATGGTTGGACCATCTTGACTCTGGCATATCTTAGCAAATGATGTCATCAGTCTGCTTCTAGTTGTTGGTTTGTAGTCAGATGCTTTCCTGATCTCGTTACCTTCTTCCTGTCCCTGAATGGCTGGGTGATGTTGTATGTGCGTGTATATTGCAGGTGGAGGAGAGGGGCTACAACTGCAAAATTGTGAGTTGGGATGGATAAGTGAAGAGATGTTCTTCCAGAGGAATCTTCATGTAGGCTCTTGGCCATAGTTTCGTTTTTTTTTTAATTTGGAACTTTTCTAGAAGCTTTTCTGGAAAACAGCATATCAGTCTTGCATCTTATATAAATACATCAAAAGAGTCCACAACCCCAATTTTTCCTCTTAGATGGAACAAGGAATTCTACGGGTATATTCTTTTGGAAATAGCAACAACAACAACAACAACAAAAACAACTTTATTCTTACATCCTGTCCCATCTTCTTGAAGGGAGTCAGGGCAGCTTACATGGGGACTAAGCCCAGTAATGCATCGATAAAATACATAAACTTAAAATACATTTCAATTACAATGAATTAATACATAAAAACATATAAAATATCATAGAACATAAACCCAACAACAACGAATAACCAATATCCGGGCACAATGAGAAAGAGAAATTAGTGGCATTCCTTGTGGTTTTAACTAAGTTTATTTAAAGCTTTGCTTCTTAACTGCATTTCTAAACATTTCTAAAATATTTCTAAGCACTTCAATACATTCTTAGTGTCAGAAAAAAACTGAAGGCACTTGAAATTTAACACAGGTGCATTTATATCGAATTTAGTCACCTGAAAAAAGTCAGATTTTGAAAATGTTACATTTTCTGCACTGATAGCAGTGCAAATATTTTCTGGAAGATGTTACATCACCACTTCCACCTACTGTCTGAAGTGGTACAGTTCATTCACTTCATCTGCTATTTTTGAGAACAAATCTTCACTTAAATCTTGTTGCACATAATTCTACAAATGTTGTTGCAAAATAATTGTTCTGGATTAGGTCCAAAATACTAAATATGGAGTTCATTTTGTAATTAGATTACAGGTTGCATAGTTACATGCTTCATCATTCTGGATTCTCTTGTTAATGAATATCTTGTTATCAGGAACACTTGTCCTTTACTATATTACAGGTTTACTGTGGAAGTCAAGTATCTAAATTAACTAATTTTCTTACAGACACCAAAGATGCTGACAAGGAAGATTAAGCTTTGGGACATCAATGCCCATATAACCTGCCGTCTTTGCAATGGTTATCTTATTGATGCTACCACTGTAACGGAATGCTTACATACCTGTGAGTATTAAAATAACTGTGTCCAATAACTGAGTAATTTGAAGTGCATTGGATTTTGGACCTTATTTCTTTTTGTTAAGATTGATTTATGTAAGGGAACTTTGATACATAACAATGTTAGTTTCAGTTTAAGTCTGACATTAAAATATAAGTGTGGTCTGCCTTGCATTGTGTCTTCCCCCTCTATCCTCTTGTTCTGACTTTGTCATGTTTGGCTGAGCCAAATAATGGGCACCCGTTTCTCCTCTGGTTGCCACCTAGGGATATATTATAAATGTAGAAAAATTCAGATTACAGGCATTCTGCCAGTTATGAACATCCGACTCATGTACAACAACTAGTTAGGAATAGGCCTCTCTCCATCCCTCCCTCCCACAAAATCTTAGTGCTGAGCCAAAGTGTGACTATATCTTTCATCACCTCTTTTCTTTCCTTAGTATCTGTATCCCCCTCCCCCAGTTTTTTTCCTTGTGTCTGATACCACTTTAATTACTCTGGCTCAATACTATGCAATCCTGGGATTTGTAGTTTGGTGAGGCAGCAGTGTTTTTTGGCAGAGAATGTGAAAAATCTTGTAAATCTACAGTCTCCAGGATTCCTTAGCATTAAGCCAGGGCAACTAAAGCAGTGTCTAGCTGCATTCATTGTACAGTAAGGAAGTTGATGTTGGATAAACAGGAGAGTTTCCGTGAGTTAAAGGCTACCTATTTCTCTGGTTTTCCTTTCCACTGGTGGAAGCTTTGGTGTTCTAACATTTTTGCATTTAAAGAAGGAATCCTAAGGCCCCTTCCGCACTGCTGTAGAAAAGTGGAACTGGATTATATGGCAGTAGACTCAGATAACCCAGTTCAAAGCAGATATTGTGGATTATCTGCCTTGATATTCTGGGTCATATGGCTTTGTGGAAGGGCCCTAAGCGTGCAGCAACTTTTTTGGCCAAATTACAAGGTTGCACCTTTTGCCATTGCATAATCCTGGGAGTTATGGCATTCCCTTCATGCGCCAGCCAGTAGCGCCTGTTCTGACTTAGATACAAATGTACCTTACTTACAAAATCAACTTAAGAATGAACCCACAGAACCAATCTTATTTGTAACATGGGGATTGCCTGTATACATAAAATCTAGCAGTTGGCTGATCTCATATTACTTTTTGTGAGAAGAACCCCAGCAAGGATCTGTCTTAAGCCAGGAGCTAGCTCTCTTGTGACTACAAGTCTTATATTTGCCACCAAGATGCTAAGACTTGATATCTAGTAGTAAGGAAACACATTTAAATCAGTGATGGGATGAGGAATATGACATTCACCAAATATTCTTGAATCTCAGTTTCCATTACCTTTGGATTGGCTTGCTAGTAGTGATGTGAATTGCAGTTCACTTTCCCTATTATATGGCTTATGTGCATTCCCTTACTGCCGATCCCTGTTCAACATGAAACTATTGCTGATCTGCTCTAAACTGACAAATAATAAATATTTTCATGAATAATAACTTTACATTCCACTGCCTGTCCAGATCTTTACCCTGATATTTTGGTTCATGGTGCAATAGGGAAACTAGGCAATCAGCTATATGTGAGTTTGTTTTGGATTTTTTTTTTTGCCAGATGCTTCTCATTTTCTTTGCACATCCTTCCTCAAGCTTCTTTGTAGGCTTGAGGTGTTTTATTGAAGCTGCCATTAAATACTGTCCCAGAATGTGCTTTTAACTGGGATGCACCTTATATTCTAAAACAGGGGTCCCCAAACTTTTTAAGCAGAGGGCCGGTCCACAATCCTTCAGACTGTTGAGGGGCCGAATTATCATTTGAAAAAAAAATACAAACAAATTCCTATGCATACTGCACATTTGTAGTGCAACAACAACAACAATGAAAGAACAATACAATATTTAAAAATGAAAATAATTTTAACCAACATAAACCTATTAGAATTTCAATGGAAAGTGTAACACAATATTATTTATTTATTTATTTATTACATGCATTTATACCCCGCCCTTCTCCCCGAGGGGACTCAGAGCGGCTTACATTCTGCCACGAGGGCCAGCAACAAATATACTATAAAATCAAAACAACTAAAACATGATAAAAACATGATAAAAACATGATAAAAAGTATACAAAAATTAAAATGCTGCAAAGCAGCGATATTGCACCATCCTCAGTCATTCACTACTGCTACAATTACAGATTTGCGACCCGATTACAACAGCCAATGAGCTTATTCGCTGAATGCCTGGGCGCAGAGCCAAGTTTTTAGTTTTCTTCTAAATCCTAGGAGGGATGGGGTTTGCCGGATATCGCTGGGGAGGGAGTTCCACAGCCGAGGAGCCACCACTGAGAAGGCCCTGTCCCTCGTCCCCACCAGCTGCACCTGCGAGGCAGGTGGGATCGAGAGCAGGGCCTCCCCGGAAGATCTTAAGTTTCTAACGGGCTCATAGGAGGAGATACGTTCGGATAGATAGGCAGGACCAGAACCGTTTAGGGCTTTGTAGGTCAAAACCAGCACTTTGAATTGGGCTCGGTAGCATATCGGCAGCCAGTGGAGCTGGCTTAGCAGGGGGGTTGTACGCTCCCTGTAAGCCGCTCCCGTTATTAACCTGGCTGCCGCCCGCTGCACCAGCTGGAGCTTCCGGGCCGTCTTCAAAGGCAGCCCCACGTAGAGTGCGTTGCAGTAATCCAGCCGGGATGTGACCAGAGCGTGGACCACCGTGGCCAAGTCAGACCTCCCAAGGAACGGGCGCAGCTGCCGCACAAGTCTTAGTTGTGCAAATGCCCCCCTGGCCACCGCTGAAACCTGGGGCTCCAGGCTCAGCGATGAGTCCAGGATCACCCCCAGACTGCGAACCTGCGTCTTTAGGGGGAGTGCGACCCCGTCCAACACAGGCTGTAACCCTATTCCCTGTTCAGCCTTGCGACTAACCAGGAGGACCTCCGTCTTGTCTGGATTCAATTTCAATTTATTGGCCCTCATCCAGTCCGACACAGCGACCAGACACCGGTTCAGGACCTGGACAGCCTCCTTAGTGACAGGTGGAAAGGAGTGACAGAGCTGGACATCATCTGCGTACAGATGACATCTTACCCCGAAACTCCGGATGATCTTTCCCAGCGGCTTCATGTAGATGTTAAAGAACATGGGGGACAATATCGACCCCTGCGGGACCCCACAGGACAATGGCTGTGGAGCCGAGCAGGTGTCCCCCAGTGACACCATCTGGGATCGTCCCTCCAGGAAGGACCGGAGCCACTGCAGAACAGTGCCTCCAATGCCCAACCCGGCGAGTCGTCCCAGAAGGATACCGTGGTCAACGGTATCGAAGGCCGCATTATTAGCATTATATATTACTATATTGAACTATACCACTATACTATTATATAATATGTAAAATATAACATATAATTAATATTATTATATGGTATTACTACTAGTATTATATTGTATAACATATGATTATCATCAATATTATATGTATATACAATATATTATATTATTAAAACTGATATAAAATATTATATTATAAAACTGAGGGCGGGGGCCAAGTAAATGACCTTGGAGGGCCGCATCCGGCCCCTGGGCCTTAGTTTGGGGACCCCTGTTCTAAAACATGTATCATTTTTGTGATAGATTGCACCATTTAATTGTGGTAGCCAGACTTCAGTACTATGAATGTTTAAAGGAGCTGTAGTATTTCCAACTATGGAAGGAGGCAGTGTTTGTGTTAGGTTCAGAACTGTTAACAGTTATAAAAACATTTATAACATGTTTATAAAGGCATTAATGAAATGTTAACATAATGAAATTAAATAGCCTTTAGCTTGTTGTTTATTATCAGAATATAACAGTTTAAAAAACCATCTTGATAGCCCTAAACCAATTATAGCAAACTGTTGAATGTTATCTCAAATTGACAATAAATTCAGAATGGTATTGCTCTTTCATAATCAGAAAGCAAATTTAAGTTGGTTTTCTGCATTGAAGTGATTGCCACCAAATGAATGACTCTTCTTAATTTTAAGCAGAGTTGCAGTCAAACTCACATCAGCTTTTTTAAAACAACTTTTCATTTTCTAAGGATTTATATTAACATTTCTCAGATCTTACCAATGTGGTGGCATAATCTGAAGAGGAATTCAGATCTCTGATGAAAAGGGATGAGAGTGCTAGAAATTAATCTAGAATATCGGTTAAGTATTGCTGTGCTCATTAAAATTTCAAAATGGAATACATTGTAACATAGAATTTTATTTAGCAATTGATGAAGCAATTTTGCAAGTAATTGAATGGTGAGTAAAAACATTTCCTTTTTCTTGGAATCATCTTAACTATAAATATTTCTGTAAACAGTCTGCCGAAGTTGCTTGGTAAAATATTTGGAGGAAAATAATACCTGTCCCACGTGCAGGATAGTTATACACCAGAGCCATCCACTACAATATATTGGGTAAGTATGCTATTAAAGTAATGTGCATAGAGGTCTGCTAGGAATTCCTTACTAAACAGTGGGCTAATTCATAACTCCATGCATAGAAGTTATTTTTCATCATATGATTGCTCAGCCCAATGAAACTGATTTAAAAACTACGCATTTGTCTTGTTCAAGCTACATTTTTTCAAGTTATTGTCTTCATGATTTATTATTGTTATTAATTATATAGGAAATTTCTATCCCGTCTTTCTCCGCTTGCAAACTCAAGGTGGCCTATAGCATAAAAACATACAAATTCCAACAGTTAAAATATATGTACAACAATAAAACCATAGTAAAATAACAGCCAGAAGATTAATAAATTAAATAAAATCTGTGACCTCTTCCTCTATAGACACCCCACTATATACAGACTTTAAAATTCCTAGATATCCCTGTTTTAGTTAAAAGCCTTCTTGAATAGAAATGTCTTGACTCCCCCCACGAAAGCTTAGTAGGAATGGTGCCACTCTTAATTCTTCTGGGAGGGAGTTCCAGAGGGCTGATGCTGCACCCTTTTCTGGTAATGCGTAAATGCATACCAGTAGGGGCTCATGTGGCAATGCGTGTCTCCCCGCTAGATCTCAGCGCGCGCCCTGGTGTGTATTGGGGGACACAGTGCTCCAGGTAGCTGGATGATGCTATATAGGGCTTTATAGGTGATAGCCAGTGCCTTGAATTGAGCTCAGAAATGGACAGGCAACCAGTGGAGCTGCTTCAGGATAGTCCTAGTACTGAAGTCAGATCCCGTTAGAAGCATGGCCGCAACTCTTTTTACAAACTGTAATTTCTGGACACTTTTCAAGGGCTGACCTACGTAGGGCATGTTGCAGTAGTCCAATCGGGATGTAACCATAGCATGTATCACTGTGGCCAAGTCCGATGTCTCCAGGAATGGGTGCAATTGGCACACAAGCTTTAGCTGTGCAAAGGCCAGCCTAGTTACCACTGACACCTGGGCTTCCAGGTTTAAAGGCGAGTCTAGGATGACCCCCAAACTATGGACCTGAGATTTCAGGGGAGTGTTACCCCATCCAGCTTAGGTTGAAATATTGTTCCCAGGTCTATCTTCCCGAGACACCAGTAGTACCTCCGACCTGTCTGGATTGAGTTTGTTCACCCTCATCCAGTCCATCACTGCCCCCGTACAGTTTTTCAGGTGGAGAACTGCTTCCTTAGCATCAGGAGTTGGGCATCATCTGCATACAGATGATACCGAACTTCAAAAGTCAGGATGATCTCTCCCAGCGGCTTCAGGTAGATGTAACATAGCATTGGGGATAGTGATGAGCCCTCCGGAACCCCAGAGCCCACCAGTCCTCATGTTGTTATTCAGTGCTGATAATAAAAATTCAGCACAGGAATTTTGTGGCAGCTCTTTAACTTGTCTTTTTAACATTTTCCAGTCATGACAGAACAATGCAAGATATTGTTTACAAACTTGTTCCAGATCTTCAAGAAGGTAGGTGAATATTATGATGTCTATTATTAAATGCCCATTCCTCATTTAAACGCCTCAATGTGCAGTTGTGGAGGCATAGTTCTACTTTTTATACAATTATAAACCATGAATAGTTCAACATAGTGCCATACTTGGTTACTCTGGAATATAAACACCAGGGTGCTGTTATGCTAAAGCTGAGTATAAATTGTTTTTGTTAAAATGGTTGCATGCTTCTTAATATATACTGACGGTGATGTCCCAACTCTCTGCCAAGCCCCTTTCCCTGTGCTCTAGATCACTTTTTGAAGAGATTAGTTAATTGGAGGGGAAAATGTTTTCCCCTTCCTCCTAAGAAGATGTGATCTTGGTTGCTCTGTACACGGACCAACATAATGTGTATTTGGTTCATAACAGCATGCATAATTCCTGATTGCTCACATGTTGCTGAATATAACACAATATTACAGTTATGGGAAATTGTGATGTTTATACATAATTTTTAACAACGTTTAAAATTCTATGGAGAAATATAAGACATTCTTAATATTTATCCAGTAAATATTAAACCACATAAATCTTCAGAAAATGTTCAGATGTTATCCTCATTATTCAAGTGGTTGATACTTATCCATTGAATAAATATTAGAAACAAATCTTTTGATGCAAATATCTCTATCATTTCCCAGTGTACTTCCTGAATCTAGAGAACTGCTACTAAATATCAGTTATGTCATTTTTTTACCATTGTGATGCATACTTGATAAAAAGTCTGGTATTTAGGCTTATTTGCTTTAAAGATGCATTACACAATTGCATTCCAAACATTAGGCAGACGACAAAAGACTTACAAAAATGTTAAGTTTTTACCTCTCAGTTCTTAGACTTTCTATGTGCAGCTGATCAAGTATGCAAGACAGAACGAAAGTATTTTAAAATAAGATCCAAAAAGCTTTTAGAAGTTCATAAAGGTGGAGAATGAAGTCTCATAATGAGATGACTACAGAAAAGCAGCTGAACATTAGGGGGTGCTCTTGATACATTTTCTGAAAGAATTAAGAGATTTGTTTCTTTGAGTTGATAAAACTGATCTTAGCTTAAAGACACTATTTTGAAATATTAAACAGCGGAAATGAAAAAGCAGAGGGAATTTTACCACAAACTGGGCATGGAAGTGCCGGGTGACATCAAAGGGGAGATGTGCTCAGCCAAGCAACATTTAGAAGCCCATCGGAATGGTAAGTAGACGTTGCTTGTGTTTTCTGCATCACAGAATTATTATGTTTCCCAAAAGATAACATTTTTCTTTTGTTTCTTGTCAATTTGAATGTTTTAGTGGAGTTTGTTGATCATTCTGTATCAAGAGTGGGTGCTGTGTTTCCAGTCAGTACTCAAAAAGCATAGCTACTGCGACTTGGAACTGCAGTTAAGCAGCATTTGAAAGGCCACAGAATTCCCAACCTTGTTCTATGTTGTGTTAATTAAATAAAATGTACATCTCTGTTTGTGCTGAAAATTCCTTTTCACTATGAATACATGATTATCTGCTTGATACTATATTCAAAAACCTCCTGACCTGTGTACTTGTAACAAAATTTGTTTATCTTACTCTTCATAATTTCCCCCTTCATTACTGGATCTTAGCCTTCTGCTTCTATAGTGTAGGAATTGGCCTCATCATTTTCACAGACATACATTGTTAGGTGTAGACATTGTCTTTGCAGAAGCTAGGTAGCTTCTAAAAAAACATATAAGTTTGACAAAGGTTTCTGAATAAATAACTGGTTTTGAGTTTTTGGAGCCTTGGTGAGTCTGTTTCTGAATGATAGCTCTTGCAAGTGAAATGATGAAATGATTCTCATGTAATAGACCTTGTTGTCAATAACCCAGTGCTGAGAACTGTAGCAGCAAAGCAAATTCCAGCAATGTTTGTCTCCTTGTTACTCCAGAAGGAGTGCTATGACACTTAAGTGATATATTGCGGGAAGAGCCTGCCTCAGCGAAGGTGATCTCTCTTTGAATACAGAGTGAAGACCCTATAACTAGTTAAAGAACACAAGTGTTATCCTAATGCCACTGCCATTGCTTGTGTGAGAGGTTTTTGGTGTCAGTGATTCTTATTATTCAGTTTCACTATGTACTGCTCTGACATCAGTTTAGAAAAGACGGGTTCCTTTCTCAGTTTACATTGTGTGTTATTCTGCAGGTCATTTTGTGATATCAAACCTTTGCCGTATATTATGTGTGTATGAACCTCCTACCCATCAAGCAAAGTTGACTTGTGTCCCACTGACTAGGAACGTGATCTTGCATTATTCAAAACTCTGCCAATAACCGGTTGTGTCACTTCAACAAAACTGCTCCATACAAGGAAGCTCTAAAATAAATGCCAGACCTAATCCTAAAATTGACTGTGTGTGAGGGATTGATTGAACTGAATGTTGCCATAGCAGTTTGTCAAAACCCAATACCAATGTTGCAAGAACCTTGACAAAGAGACAAAGCAACATAGCTTTGTCTCATAATCAGCTTTGTTGAGTTCTTACTGTAACTTGCAAATACAGTAGAGTCTCACTAATCCAAGCCTCGCTTATCCAAGCCTCTGGATAATCCAAGCCATTTTTGTAGTCAATGTTTTCAATATATCATGATATTTTGGTGCTAAATTTGTAAATACAGTAATTATTACATAGCATTAATGTGTAATGAACTACTTTTTCTGTCAAATTTTTTGTATAACATGATGTTTTGGTGCTTAATTTGTAAAATCATAACCTATTTTGATGTTTAATAGGCTTTTCCTTAAGCCCTCCTTATTATCCAACATATTCACTTATCCAACATTCTGCCGTCCCGTTTATGTTGGATAAGTGAGACTCTGCTATAATAATAATAATAATAATAATAATAATAATAATAATAATAATAAGAAGAAGAAGAAGAAGAAGAAGAAGAAGAAGAAGAAGAATATCTTACAATCATAAGGTTAGGAGACACCCCTAAGGATCATCCAGTTCAACTTCCTTCCACCATGCAGGATGACACAAACCAAGCACTCCTGACAGATGGCCATCCAAGATCTGCACAGTAATAATACAAATCAAATCATAGTATCAGACAGTTAAGGAGAGACCCCTAAAGGCCATCCAGTCCAACCCAATTCTGCCATTGGATGATACAATCCAAGCACTCCCAACAGATGGCCAGCCAGCCTCTCAATAATAATAATAAGAAGAAGAATAAGAATATCATACAATCCTAAGGTTAGCAGATACCCCTAAGGATCATCCAGTTCAACTTCCTTATATCATGCAGGAGGACACAATCCAACCACTCCTGACAGATAGCCATCCAATATCTGCACAATAATAATACACATCGAATCATAGCATCAGACAGTTAGGAGACACCCCTAAAGGCCATCCAGTCCAACCCAATTCTGCCATGCAGGACACAATCCAAGCACTCCCAACAGATGGCCACCCAGCCTCTCAATACGAATACTACTACTACTAATAATAATAACAACATCATCATACAATCCTAAGGTTTGGAGTGACCCCTAAGGATCATCCAGCTCAACTTCCTTCTACCATGCAGGAGGACACAATCCAAGCACTCCTGACAGATGGCCATCCAGCCTCTACATAATAATGATGATGATGATGATGAAGAAGAAGAAGAAGATGATGATGATGATGATGATGATGATAATAATAATAATAATAATAATAATAGAAGCATAGAATCCAAGAGTTTGGATGGACCCCTAAGGGCCATCCAGCCCAACCCTTTCTACTATGCAGCAGGACACAATCCAAGCATTCACAACACATGGACAACGTATAAATACTATACAATACTACACAGGGACATAGACCCCCTCTACCCTCACCACTTTCACAGTACACAAACAACCAAATGCATACTAAACATAAAGACATCCATACAACAGACATTCAATACCATCACTACCTCAACAAGTTCTCACCAACACCACCAGACAACGCCACAGCAATGCATGTCCGGGCACAGCTAGTACAATATAAAACACACCATTAACATCCTATATAAATCATTAAAATGCTACATATATCAATGTTGAGATACATCCTTAAAATACTGCACCTCCACAAGTCATGAGAATGACAGAGAGCTCTGTAGTCCTATTGTGAACAGCTGGAAAACCTTGAATTCTTACTGCAGTCTCTCTAGCTGCTCACACCAGATGTTTGTGTCTTCCCTTGCCTGCAGGAAAAGTAAGGTGCTTTGGTACATGAGAGAAAATCTTTAACACAACCTTTTTTTTAGCGGATAAAGGACTCTTTGTCCATGCTTCAGATGACTCAAAGGTGCGCACTGTGCATCTGTAGAGGTGGGAGATTTATGGGGAAATAAACCTTGATCTATCTTGTGGCCTACTTATCTTGTTCTTAGGTAAATGTTAATTGTTCATATGTTTCAGTTAAAAACAGGAAATTGAAGTTATGTGCTGCATAGTTTTCAGCTTGAAGGCTACTGCATAGCTTTCAGACATATTTTGAAATATGGTGGGCATTGTGAAAAGAAGCATGAAAGCATGTTGGAAAGAGAAATGTGAGCTTTGGTAGTTTGCTAGTAAACAGAATACATCAGTTTTACTGCACCTGGCACCCTTTAGATGTGTCTGCCTACAACTGCCATGGATTTAGGAGGTTATACTTAAACACATTAGATTAACTGTTGTACATTGAAAGCAGTGAAAACCCAGTTGATTTGTTGATGGTTTATGCAGAATTATTAATCCCTTAAATTAGTAAACCACCCAAAATTCTGAGTCTATGACACTGAGTTCCTTGCGAAATACTTCAGGCATAATGCATCTCACCAGTTTAGCTTGCATTATCCTCGATATTACGCTTTTGATTTGAAATCTATGTAGCTGATTCACTTCTTTAAAGGGCTGTGGATTTTTATTGCATTTTATTTCATACGTGAATTTGTATCTTTAGAGACTTCCACTTCATCACAGATGCTCTATGCTTTTTTCATAAGGGGAAACAAAAGCGGACGAGAATACAAACAAAGAAACGTCAGAAGAGAAACAGGAAGAAGATAATGATTATCACAGAAGTGATGAACAGGTAATAATTAGGGTTCTTAACAACAGCAACAGCAAAATGATTGGCAGTTCAGAGATAATTTTTTTTTCAAATTATATTTCTGGAAGTGGCAGCATGGGGTTATTTGTTTTTAAGACAAACATCCATGCCATGAGTTTTGAAAGATGCACAATGCTTATTGAATGTGATGCCTTGGAGGTGGCAGTCCTTTTAATGTGGGCACCTATGGAAAAATTTTGTGGTCAATAATTTTAGGCATCATTATTAATTCCATTCCAAACCTCATCCCTTAAAGTAGGAATGGACAGTCATATGCGATAATATTGGAGTTTGAAGAAGTATGTGAAGTAGCTACTATGTGAAGTGATCTCTTTGATACTTGGAATTGGGCATAACTAGTACCATGATGTGTATAATATCCGGTTGTTATACACATCATTGCATTCATGGATCACAGAAGGTGCTAAAAAGGACAGTTTGTTCAATTTTATCAAGAAGTATATGATATCTGGAGATTCTTTAGATCCATATTGTCAGGAACTATTGGGAAAAATGGCACTAGAATTGGTAGATAGCCTCTAGCATGGACAAGTCTTTAGTTAGGGTGTTGTGTAGTTTCCAGGCTGTATGGTCATTCTAGTATTATTTTCTCCTGACGTTTTACCTGCATCTGTGGATTCTCTGAAGATGTCAGCTACAGATGCAGGCGAAAAGTCAAGAAAAAATACTGCTAGAACATGGCCATACAGCCCAGAAACCAAACAACACCCCTGTGATTCTGACTGTGAAAGCCGCCTTTTGTTTCTTTGAAAGAACCTGAAATTTCAGTTGAGGGATCAGCCAAACTTATATAGACCACAATCATTGTAGGAAACTATATAGTTTGGGAGGGATGGTGGAGAGTCCAAATCACATACTATAGTTTTGTAGTGAACATTAATTTCTGTCTTAGTCATGTGGAAATGTTTACTTAGGGGTATCTCCATAGGAACATGGGAAGATGTATTATACCACCATTAGTCTATTCATCCAACCAACCTTGTCTGTGCTTCCTTGCACTGATCTCAAGGTAGAGAGGCCTTTCACATTATTGGCTACCCCCCTTTTTTGTTACCAAAGATGTCAGAGATTGAGTCTTTAGTGTTATGTTCAAAGATAGTTTTCTGCTATTTGCATAAAAGAAGCACTTGTTTAGTGCAGACTTCATTCTGGTTTTGTTCTTGCAAATGGAGGACTTAAAAGGGATGCATCTTAACAAATATCGACTATTTACTTCCTTCTAAAGGTAAGCATCTGTTTGGAATGCAACAGCAGCAAACTACGTGGACTAAAGAGAAAATGGATTCGCTGCTCTGCACAAGCTACAGTCTTGCATCTAAAGAAGTTCATTGCCAAAAAACTTAATCTTTCTTCATTTAATGAGGTAATTCATGAGACTAAACTCACCCAAAAACATTTTATAAAGAAAAATGTGCACTGAGACTTTTAACGATCTTGTTGGTTTTCTTTTTTTTAAAAATTAAAAAATAGTTTACTACCTACCCAATAGGAAATGATTGTGCATTACACGTCCCCTTGATTGTGCATTACACATTCCCTTAAAAGTGGTTTATTTTTAAAACATTAGTCCTGAGGCTTTCAGTGTCAGCTCTTGTTTTTAATAAAATATTGTTAGCCTGCCGTATATCATCACTTAATGAAATAACCTATTACAATAAAATGTACCTTTCTGTGCTTTCTTCATCATCAGTTTCCAGTTGAAGCATTTCTGGTTGTGCCTCACGTGATTGTGAGGGCACCTCAAGTAGGTGGTAGTAATGCTCCCCAACTACTGAAATAATCCAAACAAGCATGGTACCTTCAGTCTTTTATTTGCACCTGAAGAAACCTGCTTTGAAAAAAAAAACCCACAGAGCACCAACTGCTTGATGTCAAGTGTTTTATTTTGTATTAGAGCCCAGATGATTTGTGATTGCCAACACACTGTTTCAAAGCATATGGTTAAAAAATAATCTATGTCATAATGAATGTCCACTGAAAAATGCTTTGCCATTAATTGAAATAATTCCTGGACATAATCACACAATCTGTTTGTGTTTTATGGATGGGTGTTCTGTTTTGTGCCTCCTCCCTTTCATCCAACTAATTTTATTACCTGTGTATTTACAAAAAGGTCTTGTCTGGTCTCCATAAGCCTATCTGGCATTCTACTAGTAACATCTCATTTGTAAGGAAGAGTTTTATGGACTGGAATGAAGTGAGATATGAACTTTTAATTGGCTCTCAAAGGATGCTAAATTGCATGATAATGATGATGATGGTGATGATGATAATGCTTGTTATTATATTGCAGTATTATATTATAATGTATCACAAGTTAATTTAGAGTCTCCTTTCATGAACACATTTTAAGATGTTTCTGCACTGCACCACCCCTCCCCCCCAGTACCAATCTTATGCTGCTTCTCTTAGTTATTGGCCATGTACCTGGTTCTAACAAACTGAACTATAGAGCTGATAACCTGGCTTGCAACAATGGGGGCTTCTTTGCATGACACTTTTTTTATTGGAGGATGCACTTGGCAGTCACGGAAGGTTTCGGTTTCTTGGCCTCTCTTTGTATCTATATTGGATTGAACTAACCTTATTACCACAGTTTTCCCCAAAACATTTTCTTTGCTATTCTGTTGCTTTTGCACACCTTTCTCCTTGTTAATAGTGGAAGTAAGATACCTTTGGAAAATGTATCCTTTGAGTTAGAGCAGAGCTGTACAATTGCATGAGAAGTTAAGGGCCAATTTCCCCAACCCTGTAAGGCCAGTCCCACCCCTCCACAAGCCTATATATTTCTGTTTCCCCCTGTAAAGTCCCTCATAAAATGGTATGGAGAGGTTACTCCTGTCATTATTTTGAGAGGGGACTACAGAATGCTTGAACTCTATGCAAATTGTAGAGCAGCACCTTGGAGTTGTGACATGCCAGAGTAATCCAGGCCAGGTAGAAGTAATTACTGCACCAAAAAAAGTTGGTAAAGGTACAAATAGCTTTCAGTTAGACAAGATGTCTGAAATGTGGAGTATTTTGGAAACATACATTGCAATGATTATAATAGTAATCAAAAATCTAGACAACTACAGTACTTTCAAACTAGATCATAGCTAAGCATCAGAGGACTAATGAGGAATTTTGTCATAAAAGGCTATTGTATTGTGTTTGGGGGTGGGGTGGAGGGTGTCTTTATTCTTGCTGATTAGTCATAGAGCTGGATACCTTGAAGGGGACCATATAGTGTTTTTCCTATGTACAGTTAAATCATTATTGGCTCCTTTTTCATACTCAACCCTACCTGGAAACTCATGAATACTCAAGTGTTTAATAAGTCAGTCCCTCATTCCTTTTTTCCAGGATCATTTCAGCAGGCATTCTATGAGCATGTACTCATTTTAATACAATCAAAAGCAGGTACAGGTGTTATTTTCCATAAAGATGAAGACATGCACCTATTGTAGACTGATCACAAGCAAACATTTAATTTTTCTGCACATCAGCAGAAAACAGTGTGAAATTAAAGTTCTACAAATCCTGAAGCAAGTCTGAACAACCCAATTTAAGTCTGGAAGTATTACTCCATACAACTGCTACTTTTGTGGTAGGATATAAGTATTGTGTATCTGCCAGCTTTGTTATATTAAGTGCTCCTACTACTTGGAGATTTCACTCTTAATGAGTTTATTGTACTTTAAAAGATTTTTGATTTGTGTCCATAGGAACCTTGTAGGATTCTTTGAGGAGACACGTGTACTTTGCCTGCAAGGGAATTTGGTGATATCAACAATTTTGTCTTTAGGCTGCCATTTTTAAAAGTTTTTAATTGTCTCATAATTTGGAATTGTTTAACTGAACTGTTTGATCAAAGAACTAAATACTTATTGTTTTTGTTAGCTGGATATATTATGCAATGAAGAAATTCTGGGCAAGGACCACACTCTCAAATTTGTAGTTGTTACAAGATGGAGATTTAAGGTATGTAAAATAATAATAATAATAACAACAACAACAATAATAATAATACATCACACAGTCCTAAACGCTTGGGAAGTGTTCAACTTGTGATTTTGTGATACGAAATCCAGCATATCTATCTTGTTTGCTGTGTCATAAAATAAAATAATAATAATAATAATAATAGTAATGTATTACTCATCTCTCCCTGCGGCTCGAGGTGGGTTACAACATTGTTAAAACACTATTAAAATGCATGCAGCAGGATTCACAGTGTTAAAATATAAGTTAAATTTCACTGATGAAATGCAGATTAAAATTCTGAACTCGACTGGATAGGCTTGGTGGAAGAGATGGGTCCTCAGTTGTGTCTTAAATTTTGACAGTTGATTTAGCTGTTGGAGCTCTTCTGGCAGGTCATCCCACAGTCTTCTTTGGCTGGCCAATGAAAAGGTCCTCTTGGTGATGGTGATCAGTCGGGTTCTGGAGGCTAGAGTAGATGCCCCCCAGGTGAATTCAGTGTCTTAAGGGGTGAATTGTATCGGATAATGTGATCCAGTAGGTAACCTGGACCCAAACTATGTAGGGCTTTAAAGGTGAAAAACAATACTTTTTATTTTGTCCAGAAACTAATTGGCAACATTGCTGGTTGATTGATGTACTTAAAATCTTAGCTTGATTTTCTAGACTTTTTTGTAGTTGTTATCAGGGATAATCAGTTGATGGCCCAAGGACTGCATTGGCTTTGATTCATTGGGACTGTCATCTCTTCTTGCATGTGTGAATTTTTCTGTGATGTTTAACTTGACAGACCTACCTAGTAAAAATTGAGAGGAATCTCTAGACACATTTGTGCTAATGTGAAGTTTTTCTGTATCTTCATGTTGGGCATAAGGTGGCAGAGCACTTGCCAATTTTCCAGGCTGGAAAGTTCAGCCCTGCTCCCAGACAGATACTTTGGAGATATAAATATTGTGGGGGTACTCCAGTTTACAAGTAACTTTGCTTCTCATACTAAAGACATTGGCCATCAGTAGTTTAAATCAGTGTCAAGTTTGATACATGCACTTTGCTATGTTTCTTATCTTCTCTATATTGCTGTGATTGAAATAGCAATTTCCTCAACCAGGAATGTTATTTTATCTTTCAGAAAGCACCTCTACTGTTACATTACAGACCCAAAATGGACTTGCTGTAAGAACTGTTTTGTCCTTCTGGACGGTTTTTTGCAGAGACTATCATTGGGCACCTTCTTAGTGCATCACACAGTTCACCCAAGACACAGACCAGCAGAATCCATTCTGGAAAAAAGCCGTGCTTGCCCGGTCAGCCATCTTGAATCTTTCTCTGAGGGATGCATTAACCTAACTTTCTGGATAGAAAAATATTTATACTTTTTTTCTACCAAAAAACCCACAACAAAAATGGAAATCGTAACTTGAGAAGATGCTACCAGCATGAAGTTTACAGACACTGAAAACACTTATGGTTTCTCATGTGAACCTTAGTTCGTGATCATCATCTTGCAAAGATAAAAAATAGGCTTAAGATGTGAAGAAGATTGTTTAAGATTAAGATATCGTTTATGATTGGTTGTCACCAAACGATGTTTAGATTGCTTCACAACTTAGATGTGGCATATTTTTGCAAGGTTTTTTGTTTGTTATACCTCATAGCCCTCTTGTCTGTTAGCTAGCCCTCTGTAGAATATATACATTGACAAAGATCTAATAGTTGGCAGTGATTTTGCTGCATGACGCTATTCTTGATTATGCTCTTGTATTCTTCTGCAGGTTCATCTGACTGAGGTTATTGGAAGAGTTTTAGCTCATTCTGTTCTGTTGCAGTTTTTATCAGCTCGCATAAAAGTGCTGAGCATTTAGAAGGAACCTTCATTTAGGATATATGTAGCTTACAGAGCTGAGGGAGCTATTGGATTGGAAAATTTGCCTTTCAGTAAATGAAATACAGCAGAGGCAGCCTTAACCACATGAATTTCAGTAGTGTTCCTTTGAATAACACTATGCTAATGCTGTAACACACTTTCTGTGATGTGCATTAACAGGTTGAACTTTCTGCTGATTTCTAGGTTTCCCTGAACTATAATATTATGTTTGCCTGATTATTTATTTACGGTCTGAGTTCTCAGTCTTAACTCCAATAGAAATACCGGTATTAATAATAATAAAAATCCAGCTTTCTAGGGACACATGGTCAAATCTGAACTGTACAAGTGGTCATCCAACAGAGGACTAAATAACTTAAAGAGGTAAATGCTGTTTTACTTTAAGCAATTTCATATTTTTAAAAAGGGATTAGTTCTTCAAAAACTCATTTCCTTTATTTAATCCATTATATGGTCCAGCATGAAATTCAGACAAGAATGTGCATAGGCCCACTCACTACTGCATGTATCCCTACATGCGCTTATGTTTTATTTCTTCCTTAAACAAGGGTTTTTCTTCTCAGTCCTTATTTTTCCATTGCATCGTCTAGAGTAAAGAATCATTATTAACCTTTTGCCAAATGTCACCACCCTTTAAGCTTGCTTCTCCGGCTCCTGCTGCCAGCACATATGTTTGCTGGTAACATCTCTGTCCAAGGTGAGTTCTGTGACTTCTTTATATTTAGTTTCATACAGGCAAACATGAATAAGTGAAAGCTGAAGGAGTCAAATGGAGGGCAAAATAGGAACAAGTTCAAAATGTTGGGATGAACATTCAAGGGGGAAACACAGACATAGGGTGCTTTGACTACAGAATTTTTTTCTGGAATGTCCTAGTGAAATGAATGGAAGTTGGAAATAGTACATTAAATGCCTCGGGTGTTTACCCATCTTTTATGGGACAGTGATTTCTCAATGAATGTGACTAGTGCAATTGCACTGTTGTGATCCCATTCATTTCAGCACTGTATGTGCTGGACAGTATTCCACTGGAAAGTGCCCTTAAAATATTTCTAGCTTTTACATCATCTTTTTATGTAAATGGTGGTTTATGTCATGGTAAAGTAATGCTTGCCATCGCTCAGAAAGTATCTTAAAAGAAAGGTTAATGAAAAACTGCAGCGTCATAGAATTTGGAGCTCTCTACGGAACACATTTAGTCACAGAGTCTTTAAGTGTAAGGATTCCTTCTGCCCCAGTTCACCGGCCATGTGGTGCTATATGCAAACATCTTGGCTAACACTTTTTAGTGAGCCTTAAACTTGGTGACCCTGTCTAATACTCCCTTGGTTCAGTTAAGCATTTGGAGTGCTTAATGCCCATATCCAACTATCCATTCTACCTCAGACTAGATACACAGATGAACTGTATATTAAATGCCATCTTGAAATACCGAATACAGACAGCATCCTGTGTACCTTGAACTGAGGGATTAAATAGTATCATGATGCAGACTACAACCCCGCAACTCTTGACTGCAACAGTCTACAGAATCTGTATTGCTAAGTTTCTAGCAAATTTTTGAATCACTTGAATTTGATACGGTGCTATATAAATATATTTAAATATATATCTAGTCAGGTGCATTGAAACCAAAGCCAGCACTTGACACCTCTGTTGGCTTTGTTGCTCTTAAATGAGTATTTATCTCTGCTTTTATAACAACCTGATTGAAAACATCATTGGCAGAAAATACTTGGTTTTTTCTTTCTTTTCAAAACAGCTTCTCAGAATACTTCTTTTTCTATGGAAACTGTGTCCCTTGGGGTGTGTTTGTTTCAAAGACCTAGCTGGCTTGTTTTATCAGGAAAAAAAAAACCTACAGTGAATACCAACAGAGCAGATCCTTGTGATAGAAATTGTCTCTCTTCTGTGAAGTTTTTAAGGGACAGGTTTCACAATGGTTATGTTGGCAAAGCATTCTGTTGATCTTTCTGGCTTAAGGTCTTCAAATCGTATTCCACTCAAGTGGCTTGGCCCTCCTCCGGTCACCACTGAGTTTGTGTTGGTTGATTAAAATGATATATAAAATAACTGTGAAGTCATTTTTTAATTTTTTATTTCTTGGTTTCGTTTTCTTTTGGACTGCTTACCGCTGGTAAATAAATGCAGTAAAATTGTCTTGTTGCATTATCCTCAGCAACAAAGAGGTGAGCATAACAACACAGGTTTATGGTCTCGCTTGATATAATTTTCTTTTAAAATAGAGAAATCAGAATATATAATATTGAATTTTAAATAAGGTTGGGGGGTTGAAAGTTAACTTTATAAAATTATTTATTCTATTTTAAGCCTTCGATCATACTTTTTACCATCTAAGTATTTTTTGTTTCTATGGTCCAGCTTTATTTATGGGCATATAAAATGAAATTGTGAGATGTTTTTTACAAGCTTCTTTTTTTTTTTTGGTGAGGTCCAAATCATATGTTGTACTACATGAGTGGCTGTTACTAAAAGGGACAGCCATGTGTCTAGCTCTCTGCCCCATACTTTATAATCTCTACTGTAAATTACCTCTGGTCTGATGTCCTGACATTTTGCATCTCCTTTATCCTCTTCCTGTGGCAAACGGTGTTGAGGAACAGAAACATTGAGGATGATATAATATGAGACCTGAGTAAGATATACTAGAGCAAAAGTGAAGATGCATCCATTTTTGCATTTGGTGGCAACTACTTATATAGGACAACATTTAGTTTGGCCTTGTTCGATTTTTTGGTATGTTTTTATTTTGTATGGATAAAGAGCATTAATTTATGCTTTTTGTGCAATAGGTTTGAAACATGCTTTTGTTAGGCATACATTTTAAAATGGTAAATGTAGCATCTACTAACCACATTTCCCCCTTCCCGCCTTCCTGGTTTTTTAAAATGTTATTTTAAAGAATGACATTTGGGAGTTCTGTCTGTGTGCAAGGATTACCTGTCAGCAATATTTTAAAGATGGTTTGGCAAGAACTCTTAAATGTGAAATGTAATCGGCAAGGCTTGCAGCCTATCAGAAATGTATGTGTGTGCCATTGGTATGTCTGGTATTTTTCTCTCTTTGTATACCATTAAACCTGGAAATATTTATTTCTTAGTGGTTGTGCAATGCTCCAGATGCAAATTTTTAACCTTTGGGGGAAGGAAAATACAAATAGTTTTAAAAGTATCAGACTATGAACTATGATGGTGCTAATTTTTGTTTCCTCTACACTATTTGGGCCTTTGAAACCCTACCTGGCTCTTACTGTTTTCATAACAATCTAATCAGTCTTAGGAGATTCACACTCCTGTTTCTTTTCCAATGAATGACAAATCTATTCTCAAAGTTAGCCTATTTGCAGTTATTTGAAACTGAGCTGTATGTTTAAATGCAACAGGAGAAAGCCAACCCGTTTGTACATCTAGACTATGACTCTTTGATAACTTTATACTTTAACCAGTAGGTAAGAAATGCATTTCCTGCAAACGGTTAAAACTGTATTTGACAGAAAAACCGTGTTTCTGTATTTCCTCAGGTAATTGCTCTGGTTTTAAACACTTCACATGATACCTTAACTTCTCATATATTTGTGTGTATGTGTGTGATCTCAGACTTAAAACATAAAAAGATGGGGCACACAAGCAGACCATTGCATGTCAGAATTGCAAGTGGATATATTCACCTTGTAGTCAAAATGTGCACAGGGAACACATTTTTCTTAAAATACATACAGTTGGCTTGGAACCACACTTTCCTCTGGTAGTGGAAAGTGACAGCAGAATACACATTCTCCAGGAATTTGTTTCTAACCCTAAAACTGGCAGATGTCATTCGAGCTTGAAATTCTTTCATTTTTACTAAGCGCAAGCTATGGCCTGAACATGACTTAGAAAGGCTGTAATACACAATTGGCAGCAGACCTGGCTCTGAAGGATGGCAATTTATTTGGACGAAGTGAGAGGCTCTTCACAATCACCTCCCTCCCTCTGAGTTGAATAGGGATGGGAGACCGCAAAGAAAATATGGTATGAGTAATATTAAGGGCTTTCTGTCTTGCCCACCCCTGTTTACCCCTTGTCCCAGTGCTTATATGTTCTTTGGCAAATAACTGGGTTCCAAGATCTGAGTTTGGTAGATGCCCTGGTCTGTTGCTGACTGCGTAATGTGGCCAAATGTATCTGTCTAGATTTCTGTTGATATCCATGAACACTGAACCTATCAAAGATGATTATGCAGCCTCATTATACTTTACATGAATGGGCATATGTCCTTGCATGAGGAAAATCAAGCAAGATGCACTGGGTATGGGTTGCTGCAGAAAAGTCCTGTTTCAAAGTGTAACGACAGCCAAATGACAGGACAAAGGTCAGGAATACAATTCATTCACAATCAGATAAATTTAGGGTTATGGAACAATAAGCCAGTGCAGCTTTTTAAGCCTTTATTCTCACTGTATGGCATAATTGAACATTCTTGCCGTATTTTTTTAAAAAACATATTTTTGGCTTGGTTTCATTTGAAAGTTTACATTAAAATTTTTAATGCTTTGTGTTGCTGTGTAACTTTTGTACTTTTGGTGGCAAGTTTTTGTCTGACTAAGCCTTTTGGGGGGAGTTATTGCTTAATGTTTTGATTTTATGATAGTGAAGCTTGTATTCAGTGTTCTGCCAATTAATATTATATGCTTGTAATAAAAGCCAAAAAACCCTTGTCAGTTTTTCTCTGTTTTTCAATTATAAATACAGGTTATCACATAGTCTTATAACGGTTTGATACCAAATAGTAGTGGCTAGCTGAATGGGTCCATGCACACTACCCTTAAATTGAAAGGCTACTAGTTGATATCTTTATCACTACTCTACTGCTGCCTTAGCATTTCAGTGCCTGAGGTGGCCACCTGCAATAACTGGCTAAGAAATAAAACATTATTCTCTAATGTAAATGCTTTGGCTGTGTATGCTGCAAAAATAAACTGCTAGCAGACGTTCTAGCCATCACTTCACACCTTCATTTCTTTAGGATATCCTCTGAGTACCAAAGTTTGCATGCAAGAGGAGGGGAAGGTCAAAGCGAGACAAAAAAAAAAAGGGGGAATATATATGTGAAACCTGGGTCTTGACAAATTAAAACAGCCCTCCTAACCAGGCTGCTGAGAAGGCTGAGAACGAAGGCATCCACATGACCAAAATGGCCATGGTCCTCCAACATAGCAAATCTGGCAGTTGACAGTCTACCAACCAGACCAGCTCTTCTTATCCAGGATAAAGTGTTCTATCCGGACTGGCTCACACATGACTTTTTAAACACAGCTCTTGAGAAACTATGGGTAGTTGGAAAAGGTAGCTGAAACGTGGCCTCATGGAGGCCCTTTATGAATAGGGCGTACAAATACATAGTGAGAATAGTCTGGCATTGGTACAAGTACAAATACCATGATGTGAACAAGGACCATATAACACTACTCCATTATTATTTGCACGAGGGAAGTCTGAAGCCCAATACCACCAAGATAGCAATCTTCACTTCTGTCCTACGCCTGAAGGGGAATGGGATATCATGATACAGAGAATTCCAGCCTTTTTGCATCCCTTTACAGTCAATACTAGAGCTGAGCCTCCAGACAAATTATGCACAGACTCATCCCACAGCTGGAAATCAAATCAAACCAAATCCCAGTTGCTGGACATAAATGGAGCTTTGGCTAGGATGAATCCTCAAGATGAGACCAGTTGGGCAGTGAGTGTCACAGTGTGCAAAATGGCCCATTTTGCCTCCCACCCCCCAATAGCTGTGAGGACTACAAGTGAGGACTACAAGATTGCTCCGGTGCATATTGGGCACTTCTGGGATGCATTGGATACACTTGTTGTGCTCTGTTATTTCCTTATTGGTGTCCAGATGTGCAATAGGGAGTTCCCCAATATGCATGAAACCATTGCTCATTTATTTATTTTGTGTTAAAAGCTTTGCATAATAATTAAGTTTAAAACTGATAAAATAAAGGGATCACAAGCAACTAAATAGTTTTAGACCAAAAACGGGCAACAGTGACTGCATTGTCTGTAGCTTTAAACAGTTCTTCTGTGCATGAGGCAGGGCATTTTGGGCAAGCATACAGATGCAGAGTTGTTTGCTCCACAGTCACACAAGTTGGAGGATTCTTCTAGATAGTGCCATTTTGATCTGCCAACTCCACTTCTGAGTCTGTTCAGGGACTTCCAAGTTGCCCATTCTTGGTTTGCCCCTGGAGGAAGACCCTTATTGGGGGCCCATCCAGTTGGAATTGTCTGATTTAGCTGTTGCTGGAGGAACATTAAGTGGTTCTCATGAAACTTTTCCTTGATTTAAGTCTACTGGGTGAAGGCTGATAGCCATACAGTGGGTGGCTTTCACAGTGTTCAACCTTATTTCTCTCGCAATTGGCAGCAACTTCCCATCACACATCAGGGGGAGGGGGGGGGGAAGGCAGTGCCAGCTAGCTTATAGAGTCTATCAACAGGTGTAGATTTAAGACATCCTGTGATTTTTCTACATGTCTCAGTCAGTGCTATATTCACCTGCTTCTGTGGGCAGATTTATGCCAGACAGGGCAGGCATACTCAGCAGTTCAGTATGACAAAGCCAAGGCTGGTGTTCGTATTAATTTTAGGTCTGTGCACCATGAGCTATTAGTAAGTTTCCGCATATGGCTGTCAAGATATCTTAAGTGGAAAAAAGTGCAGAATACATGAAAAAAAACAAAATTAAATCAAACCCACATCCACTTTCCAAGCTACTGGTGTGAGAGAATCAGCGGTCTACTCACCTTAAGAATAGACAAGCATCTTGAGCTCTGAGGATTACCTGGGAAGGAATCCCACTGAAGCATTGCAATACACTAAAATACCTGGGAGTTACCCTGGACTATGTTCTGACTTACAAGAAGTACTGCTTGAAGTGATGTGGTTTCTATGACACGAGCCACATTTCAGCAAACTGACACTGCGAATCTATATACTGAAGCAGAGCCAACAATATACAAATTGAAAACTATTTGCTGCTTATCCATTACCGCTTACCAGAAGAAGGACAACCGAAACTGGAGTAAACCCGGGAGCCAGTAGTAAACGGACTATTGCAATCTACAGCCAGCTACTTAGAAACAGCATTGTGTTCTCCTAGCTGGGGCTCTTTTTGACAACTACTCAGAATCAACATTCATGCATAGTTTGTTCCCCAGACTTGGGATCTTACTCTTGAGAAACTGAACTTACTTCCAATAGACTGTAATTTCAAGAGATATGATATACATTTGATGTCATCAACACAGGATCTCAAAGAATCAAAAGAACTTTTGGTCAAGGTTTTTTTTTTTTTTGGAACAAGCTTTTCAATACCTGTGAAGTCTTAAAAGATATATTAACCAATATTATTTTGCAAAGGTTAAATGTGTTTATATTATTTTGGTTGCCAAATTCAACTGATGTTTAAATAGTGGAGACTACTTGATATTTTTTGACTTTAGTTCACATTTAAGCCTTGATAATTACAGTTTCCTTTAAACATTACAGTCTGGAAGATACTACTGTGGATTATAACAGTTGACTGTACTTATTATTTTCATTATTGTTGTTAACTCTCAGGTAATATTGTATGTATATGGTGCTCTGAATTACATAGTGCATCTTGCGCTTTGCTACTCTGCTGCTGAATATACATTCCCCGTGTGGAATCTCACCACGTTAATCAGGTGAATGTGGCTCTTAATGAAACATGCCACATTATCACAGAATGCCTATATCCTACCCTTCTGGAAAAATTATATTGTTTAGCTGGTATTGCACCACCTGACATCCGTTGGGAAGAAGCAGACAGTGATGAAAGGACCAAGGCATTGACATCTCCGGCCCATCCTTTATTCGGTTATCAGCCAGCATGCCCACGCATTAAACCAAGAAATAGCTTTCTAAGATCTACAGAGATACTCACAGGAATATCTCAACTAGCAAGAGTCCAAAAATGGCAGGTTTTTTGTGTGTGTGTGTCAGGAGCGACTTAAGAAATTGCAAGAAGCGAAGAAGTGGCAGGTTAAAACCTGTAACCTCAATCAGTGTCTCATACCAAGTGAGAAACTCCCTCCTGGGCACACAGAGTACTGGATGACTTGAAAGGCGCTAAACAGACTGCACTCTAGCACCATGAGATACAGAACCAATCTTAAGAAATGAGGCTACAAAGGGGAGTCTGCAACATCCGAGTGTGGAGAAGAACAAACCACAGACTACCTACTGCAGTGTGGTCTGAGCCCTGCCACATGCACAATGGAGGACCTTCTCACAGCAACACCAGAGGCACTCCAAGTGGCCAGCTTCTGGTCAAAGGAAATCTAATACAATGCCAAGTTTTTAACTCTGTGTTTTTAAAAATACATTATAACTGTACTCTCAATTGGCTTCTGACACGATAGATAAATAGTAATACATCTATCTTTAGCTATTTTATATACTGCCAGTAAGTGGTGCTGTTGCTTTATGGGAAAAGAGACTTCAGACATATGGGGTGTACTTCTGTTTTTCTACCAGCACTGCATGCAAAGGACGCTCATTTGGAATTAGACCATTTCAAACTCATGGCTCTGTGCTAAGTATCAGATCTGAATAGATGCCAGAGATTTTTAAAATAGAAATCCACTCATTGTTGCCTTCTCTCATGTAGTCCCCCCCCCCTATTTCAGCAGTATGGTTTAGGATGGGAGAGAGTTATTCTGGAGTTGTGACTATAGTCTAATTGGGAATCAGAAATTTTTGATAATCTCCTAAAGATCACCCAAAAACCAGTCAGTAGGTTCAGATCTCTCTTCTCTCAAGCCCTGCTTTGCAAAAACATGCAGGATAAATCCATTCGGCTTCTTATGCAGCACCCCTTTAGCAGGATTGTATTTGGGTGCATCACTGATCATGGCTACTGTATATCTATTCAAGCCATGGAAGAGGGGAGAATTAGAAACATGGTGTAGCAGCTCTAGCGACTCTCACCTGCCGAGATAAAGATATCTTTCTTCTCTCCACAGAGCACAAGGTTGTCAGAACTGCAATCACCAACATCTTCCTACCTTGTTATGATTTGTACAGAAAATCAAAAGGACTTCAAATGAAGCTCGGAAAGTTCTTTAGATTGCTTAAAAGTTCCCCTTTCTAGTTACTCATCATTGTTGTGTGCCTTCAAGTTGTTGCTGACTTACAGGGATCCTAAGGTGAGCCTATCCTATGGTTTTCTTAGCCTTGGCAAGATGTATTCAGAAGAGGTTTGCCACTGCTGTGATTTCTATGGTCGAACGGGGATTTGTACTCTGACTCCTAGACTCCAACACTCAGACCATTATACCACATTGGTGCTCATTGTCATTCATTAAAGGTAAAGGTTTCCCTTTGACATTAAATCTAGTTGAGTCCGACTTTGGGGAGTAGTGCTCATCTCCATTTCTAAGCTGAAGAGCCGGCATTGTCCATAGACGCCTCCTAGGTCATGTGGCAGGCATGACTGCATGGAGCGCTGTTACCTCCTCGTTGAAGTGGTATGTATTGATCTACTCACATTTGCATGTTTTTGAATTGTTTGGTTGGCAGAAGCTGGGGCTAACAACAGGAGCTCACCCCATCCCACTGATTTGAACTGCCAACCTTTTGATCAGCAAGTTCTGCGGCTCATCGGTTTAATCTGCTGCACCACTGTGGTCATTCATTATAATGATGAAAAACAGTTGTCTTCCTTGTTGTGTAATTCATTCTTTCCCCCATTACTTTTGGTTTCTTGTTGCAGGAGGAAAAAAATAAAACCTTAAAAATGGCACAAAGCTTGTCAAAATTGACTTTTCAAAATCGCTAGAAAGGGACTCATTATAACTAATGAAGCAACATGGCTCTTGTTGAGTGCTTTCAAAACATATCAAAGTCAACCCTCCTTAACCCCTAAAGTCATTAGTTTGTAACTCCTTATGTTTAAGCTCTGAAATCTGAGACAAGCATGAAAACCATGTAGTTCTCCAAGTGTTGAATTGGGGATGGATACTTATCGGCAGCCAATGGAGCTGCTTTAATAGGGGCATCGTGTGCTCCTTATATCTGGCTCCGGTTAGTAGCCTGGTTGCAGATCTTTGGACCAGTTGCAGTTTCCAAGCTGTCTTCAAAAGCAGCCCC
Source organism: Anolis carolinensis (assembly GCF_035594765.1). Taxonomy (NCBI): domain Eukaryota; kingdom Metazoa; phylum Chordata; class Lepidosauria; order Squamata; family Anolidae; genus Anolis; species Anolis carolinensis. The sequence continues at coordinate 202,847,042 of NC_085842.1, forward strand.
ACATAGAGTGCATTACTGTAATCCAATCTTGATGTAACTAAGGCATGGACCACCGTGGCCAAGTCCGGCTTTTCGAGGTATGGTCGCAGCTGGCGCACAAGCTTTAATTGTACGAAGGCCCTCCCAGACACCACCGATACCTGACCTTCAAGCGTCACGTGACCTTCATGAGGACCCCCAAACTGCAGACCTGTGTCCTCAGGGGACTGTAATCCCATCGAGCACAGGTTGCTACACTATACCCGATTCAGGAAGTTCATGCAGGATCTAATGGAGGTGTTTGTGGATGATGAGACCAAGTTGACACTCCATGGCCTGCAGCAATACTATGTGAAGCTGAAGCACACAGAGAAGAACCTCAAACTCTTTGACTTACTGGATGTGCTGTGGCGCAGACGGGAGAGCAAGCCAGTGCAATTAACTGCTATGAATCACTGACCAGGAGGTCATAAGTTCGAGGCCCGCTCGGAGCTATGTTGTTGTTTGTCTTTGTCCTATGTTAAAAGGCATTGAATGTTTGCCTAATATGTGTAATGTGATCTGCCCTGAGTCCCCTTCGGGGTGAGAAGGGCAGAATATAAATGCTGTAAATAAATAAATAAATAAATGTGCTAGCTGTTCAACTTCACGACTGATTGGGAGGACCTCTGTCTTGTCTGGATTAAGCTTCAGCTTGTTAGCCCTCATCCAGTCCATCACAGCAGGCAGGCACTGGTCCATGATCCGAGGGGCTTCCTTGGAAATTCGGTGGAAAGGAGTAATAGAGTTGTGTGTCATCTACGTACAGAAGAGGCAAAGAAAGGCTGGTCCTGATGATTGGACTCCACAAAATTAGTCTATGGAGCCCTAAGATCTTCATTTGCCAACCCCTAAACTGAAAGGTAGCTCAGTAATACAACTGATCCTCAGTATGCACAGATTCTGTACCCACGAATTGAAAACATTCCACACAAAAAAATCCCCAAAGCAATTTTGTATAACTGACACTTTGATTACACCATTGTATACATGGGACTTGAGCAACCACAGATTTTAGTATTCATGGGGGTCCTGGAATCAAACTCCTCAGATACCAAGGGCCTGCTGTACTGCCCTATCATGGCATTCAGTTTGAACAATCATCCAGAGCTCAGAGATAGGACTACAGCTCCGGATAGTTTTGGTGCTTCCGAGTTTTCCTAAGGTATCCTCACCTAAATGTATGAACAAGTAGAAGAGATCCATCTGGAGTATTTCTAACAGAAACTGGCACAGAAAGGTGATGCATCTGATTGGACATAGCATGGATTTTAAGAATCTTTGCATCCCTGGTTTTTAGACCTTGATTATAGAAAAATGCTCAATTTTTCCAAATGGTGGCGCCAGAAGGCTACTGATAATACCCACTTGGCCTGGGATTAGAGGGCACGCTTAGTCTGCTATGGCGAGCTATATAATATAGATATGTGGATTTCGATACCCGACATCTTTAAATCTAGATGCATTATCTTTTCCGTTTCTAAGATGTTTTCTTTTGCTTTACTTTATTATTAGATTGTAAAATTGTACAGAAGCACAGATTTTTTTTCCTGCGTGCAATTCTGCTTTGTCTGTATGTCTGCAGTCACCCACAAATCAAGCTATTTTATTGACTCTGAATCACACCCAATTAAATTACCTGAACAGGGAAGGGTGTAATTTCTATTCTATGACATCTTAATGCTGATTTAGTTTCAATAAATTTCCTGCATGTTTCAAAGTAGACTACAAGATGGCAGTTGAGAAAAACAATGTTTCCAGTTTATTATGCTAAGATGAGGGGAAGCTGATACTTATGGAAAATTTCAAATTAAGAGGAGGAAAAGCCAAGCATTCAACTAAGGACTGATACACCATAACAAGTGATATCCGGCAGGCTCCATCCCTTTTGAGTTTTAGGAAAAAAGTGAAGACATGGCTTTGTTTAATGAATGAGTTCTGTTGGCTTCGACGCAGTCTGGATTAAGGTTCACATACAAGGTTTTATGGATGAATGGTTTAAGTAATTTGCATTGTATTGTTTTAAATTTTTTTATTGTATATGGCTAATCTGTTTAACTGTTTTAATTGCCCATGTTTTAATCCTTTGTATTGTATATTGGCATCGAATTCTGCCAGATTGTGAGCTGCCCTGAGTCTTTTCAGGTGAGAAGGGCGGGATAGAAATGATGGAAATAAATAAATAAATAAGTGTTGACAATTGAAGCAGGTTCAAAATGAGTAGATAAATTTGATTGGAGAACAATTTGTTATAAATGCTAGCAATAGCATCAGAACACATCAGAGCAGTGTTTTCCAACCTTTTTTTGACCAGGGACCACTTTGACCAGAGACCACTCTCTAACATTAGTACCAAGAGGATTACAAATGGGTTTTAGGTCAACTTTAGATTTGTTTTGGTTATTTGGGGTTCTGATTCAGAAAATTGCATTGGATAGACCACATCAGCTCTAGTTTCTGATACAGAACATAACCCATCCAGTAGTTGCCATCTGCTCGCCCACAGAAAACCATATTTAATAATCTAGAGCTGATGTGATCTATCTAATGCAATTTTAGGCCCAGATAACCAGGCCTAAAAATGAAGACACCACGGCGGCCCTGCTTTCAGCCACCTGGAATGGCTCTGCTCGGGGGAGGGGGGGGAGGAGGTGGAGAAGCAGCAGTCAGGAGGCTTATTGTCGCCCCTTTTGTGGGTAGTCAGCCTCTCCCCTCCCAATATCCCCGTTGCCTTGGCATTATAAGAGAGTTTAGCAAGACCAGTCACTCTCATTACAACTGTGTGGTAACAGTGAGGCTGTGGACCATATTTTAATTCTTGGGGACTACTGGTGGTTCAAAGACCACAGGTTGGGAATCACTGTATTAGAGCTTTGAAAGGATAATATTTTTGTCTTGTATATACTAGCATGGCATAAAGGTTTGAGTGTTGGACTAAAACTCTGTGGAGAACAGGGAGCAAATCCCTGCTTGGCCACTGGATAACCTTGGTCAAGTCACACACACTTAGTCCCCTTCTACCCTGCCATATAATGCAGTTAAACTGCATTCTGAAACTGCATGTTATGGCAGTGTAGACTCATATAATGCAGTTCAGTGTAGTTAAACTCCATCTGAACCTGCATTATATGGCAGTGTACAAAGGGCCTCAGCCTCAGAAAACCCAATGATAGATTCACTTTAGGATTATCCTAAGTTGAAAATGACAACTACAATTGCTGATCTTAGAAAATCTTGGCCCACAACCTAGGAGAATTTCTCCCACTCAGCACTGATCTTAAGTTGCCAGTAATCTGCCTTGTTGCTTGATAGGCTTATATTTTCATACTAAAACACAGGTTTTATATGGGTCCCTCAAAAAGCACACTGCTGAAATTAGGTGGCAACCTGAGTCCTGACTGCCTTAAAGGCTTGAACACTTCAATACCATTTTAATTTTCATGACTTTATCCAACATAATCTTGGGATCTGTAGTTTAGTGAGCAGCTATGGGCACACCTCTGAACCCCAGGAGCCTCCGGTGACCTAGGGGATAAAAGCCTTGTGACTTGAAGGTTGGGTTGCTGACCTGAAAGCTGCCAGGTTCGAATCCCACCCGGGGAGAGTGCAGATGAGCTCCCTCTTTCAACTCCAGATCCATGCGGGGACATGAGAGAAGCCTCCCATAAGGATGGTAAAAACATCAAAACATCCAGGCATCCCTGGGCAACGTCCTTGCAGACGGCCAATTCCCTCACTCCAGAAGCAACTCCGGTCGCTCCCGACACAAAAAAAAAACCCAAAACAAAAAACAACCTCTGAACCGCAGTTCCCAAGATTTAACCATCAATCTTTCTTTCCAATGTGACTTGAGTACTTTATTTCAAGAGAGAGTGTACTAAACTTTTCCAGGAGACCATTCTTAGATCCTTGCCAAAATATAAATTCCAGGAATCCATTGGATAGGACCTCTGCATTGAAAATGGTATGTCTGCAACTGCTATAATTGTTTAGTGTAGTAAATTGTAAACCGTACATTTTGCTTGCTTTCTATGACTTGGAATGGGTTGCTATGAAATTCAGCTGCAGTATGCTGCAAGCCATTTACAGCAAGGAAAATGGTTGCTTTAAGTGTTTTTTCCCTAATGGTTGCTGCCGTGCATGGTGGGCGTTGCGGCCCCAGCGGGAAAATCGGGCATGCCTAAACTGTTTTCCCTGACATAAAAACCAGACAGCCTGGTTCCTGCCCATTTAGTCTGGTATTCTGTTCCCCAGAAGCAGGATAATATCCTCCTACACATGGTCCCTAGTTAGTGGTAATCAGACAACCGTACTGTTTTTGATACTGCAAGTGATATATTTAGCTATTGTGATTAGTCGCTATTGGGAGTTTTATCCATGATGAATTTGTGTATTCCTATTCTAAAAACCATTCTAATTAGTGGCTAAGGCTGTCAGGTTATGCTTCAGGCTCTTACGAGGCATCCAGACTGGACCATATGCACTTAGGGTCACTTTTGTGAACAGATAAGGTATTGTTTTAATTGTTGGTCTTGAGTCACGTTTTGCTCTTGAGCTCTTAAGAGCAGTGTCCTCACTATCACTTCCTATCTCTATTAGACAAAACAATAACTTCTACCATGGCAACCGATTTTAATAGAAAAAAACCTCTGTGGCTTTTTTTCTATGTGATTTTTTTTTACTTTGAATAATTTCTGCTTGAAGGTTTATTTTGCATACTGGTAATTGAGTCTTTTGCTGGCTTTGGAGGAAGGGCGGGGGGAGTCACAACTTCCATATCCTCTACCCTTTTTTGTCTTTCCTTGAGTGGAAGGTATTATGTATCCAATGATCTCCCAAGAACTTACATGCTTTGGCCAAATGATATGCTCATACAGTGAGGTTTGGTTCCAGGACATACCAGGGATACCAAAATCAATGGGTGCTTAAGTCCCATTATACACAGTGGAGTATTAAATTGGTGTTCCTTATACAAAATGATGATGATGATGATGATGATGATGATGATGATGATAATAATAATAATAAGTCAAAAATCAGAAACTCCTCAAAGCACAGCAGACAAAAAATCAGTACAAGAAAACCACACTACAAACTAGGGCTGACAGCTGGCACAACAAAACATTGCATGGAAAGTTTCTTGACAAAATTGAAGGAAAACCTGATAAGGAGAAGACCTTTCTATGGCTCACAAATGGGACACTGAAGAAGGAGACAGAAGGCCTGATCCTTGCATCCCAGGAGCAAGCCATCAGAACAAATGCAATTAAGGCCAAGATCGAAAAATCAGCTGATGACCCAAAATGCAGACTGTGCTATGAAGAACTGCACTTACAGAATTTCATAGACAATGCAACAGTTTTACCAGGATAATAATAATAATAATAATAATAATAATAATAATAATAATAATAATAATAATAACCCAAAATGCAGACTGTGCAAGGAAACTGATGAAACCATTGATCACATCCTCAGCTGCTGTAAGAAAATCGCACAGACAGACTACAAACAGAGGCACAACCATGTGGCCCAAATGATCCATTGGAACTTATGCCTCAAGTACCACCTCCCAGCAGTTAAGAACTGGTGGGATCACAAACCTGCAAAAGTATTGGAAAATGAGCACGCAAAGATACTGTGGGACTTCCAAATCCAGACTGACAAAGTTCTGGAACACAACACACCAGACATCACAGTTGTGGAAAAGTAAAAGGTTTGGATCATTGATGTCGCCATACCAGGTGACAGTCATATTGACGAAAAACAACAGGAAAAACTCAGCCGCTATCAGGACCTCAAGATTGAACTTCAAAGACTCTGGCAGAAACCAGTGCAGGTGGTCCCGGTGGTGATCGGCACATTGGGTGCCATGCCAAAAGATCTCAGCCGGCATTTGGAAACAATAGACATTGACAACATTACGATCTGCCAACTGCAAAAGGCCACCCTACTGGGATCTGCTCGCATCATCCGAAAATACATCACACAGTCCTAGACACTTGGGAAGTGTTCGACTTGTGATTTTGTGATACGAAATATCTATCTATATCTATCTTGTTTGCTGTGTCATAATAAAATAATAATAATAACAACAACATCAACAATAACAACAATACTTTATTTGTATTCTGTCTTATCTCCCTGAGGGGACTCAGAGCGGATTCCAGCAAACACAGATACAAGGCTAACATTCAATGCCTAGAAACAACAAATACAGATTAAAGTAAAGGTTTCCCTTTCCGGCTCTGAGGAGTGGTGCTCGTCTCCAGCTCTGGGGGATGGTGCTCATCTCCATTTCTAAGCCGAAGAGCCTGTGTTATCATAGACGCCTCCTAGGTCATGTGGCCAGCATGGCTTCATGGAGTGCCATTTACCTTCCTGCCGAGGCAGTACCTATTGATCTACTCACATTTGCATTTTTTCGAACTGCTAGGTTGGCAGAAGCTGGGCTAATAGTGAGAGCTCATTCTGTCCTGTGGATTTGAATCACCAACCTTCCAGTCAGTAAGTTCAACAGCTCAGCGGTTTAACCTATTGCGCCACCGCGACGGGTTGGCGGACATTTGGGTGGAAATATTTTCAAGTCATGGATGGTTGAATTTGTGGATACAGAATTCATGGATACAGTGTTGTCGACTGTACTTTTAAGAGGCCAAGGTGTGGTTTTTCTCTGAAGGACAGGCTTAATGGAAATGCATAGCTCTGCTCTTCAACAGAGGGTAAGGGATGCAAGAGGAAAGCCAGTGTGGCTGCTGTTACCCTTTCTCACCTTTGCACTCAAAGGTGGCTCATTTTGCCAAGTGGTATGCCCACCTTTTTTTCTTCCTCCTTGCCACCATTGCCCCCAATAATAATGCCATTTGAACAGATGGAGTGAACCTCTACCTCCAAAGAAATAGGAAAGCACATCATTCCTTGACATACAAAAACCTAGCACTTTCTTTACCCATTAATGCTCTTTGGCCAAACTGCCCAAGCTTAATTGTTAACTGCCATCAAGTTGACTTTGACTTTTGAATGAGCGATCACCATGTCATCTTATCATCAACAGCCTTGCTCAGGTTCCACAGAGTCAAGGACATGGTTTCCTTGAGTCTATGCGTCCGGAATGCAGTCTTCCTCTTTTAAGCCTTCTACCTTATCAAGCATTACACTATGTAACACGATTTTTGTCCCTGGGTTATAAATGTCATCTCCTAATTGGTTCTACCATATAAACATGGGAAAGGTTTATTAAACTGCAAAAACTTGGATTTTAAGGGACATTCTACAGCACATTTTGCTATAGTTTTTCAATGAATATCTCAGAGTCGCAACCAATGCAGCATAGTTTGTGGAAGCCACAAAAATGAAGTTTCTGGAGTAGAACACCTACTTTCCAAGTAAGTACCACACAATTAAACAGAAAATAACATTTTCAAACCAAGAATGGATTTTTTTGAATGTTGTCATTGTATTTTAGTGCCTTTTCATGATATATCCAAAATAAAACAGTTTCTGTTTATCTTGGTTGCTAGGAAGAGTTTAGATTTGAGGTACTGTTCCATTATCTGGGCGGAGGCCACAAGGGGGAGCTAGAGAGAGAAGGATAGTCAATTTTATGGGGATGGAAGGTCAGTTGAAGGAGTAAAACCATTTCCCCTATTTTCCTGTTATCCCCCGCCCCATGTCTCTGTCGTGGAAACAACCCTAGTTTATGATTTGGGAAGGGGGGGGAGCAGAATAACTAGCAAAAATAGGGGAAATAGTTTTCCTCCTTAAACTCCTGGTCTCTGCTTGGATAATGGAACAATACCAGATTTGATTTGCTCAAGGACCCATCTAATTTGTCTTTTTTTTTTTAAAGCAGTCCATGGTATCTGTAAAACTTTTCTCAGGCACCACATTTAAAATGGGTGGATTTTCTTTTTATCAGTTTTCTTCACTGTCCAGGTTTCACAACCATAGAATCATAGAGTTGGAAGAGATCTTGTGGGCCATCCAGTCCAACCCCCTGCCAAGAAGCAGGAAAATCATTCAAAGCAGCCCCAACACATGGCCATCCAGCCTTTCCTTAAAAACATCCAAAGAAAGAGCCTCCATCACATTCCGGAGCAGAGTGTTCTCCTACTGAACAGCTCTCACAATGAGGAAGTTCTTCCTAATGTTCAGGTGGAATCTCCTTTCCTTCAATTTGAAGCCACTGGTCTGCATCCTAGTCTCCAGGCCAGCAGCAAACAAGTTTGCTCCTTCCTCCCTATGACTTCCCCTCACATCTTGATACATGGTTATCATGTCTCCTCTCAGCCTTCTCTTCTGCAGGCTAAACATGCCCAGCTCTTTAAGCCATTCTTCATAGGGCTTGTTCCTCAGACCCTTGATCATTTTAGTCACCCTCCATACATAGAAATTGGCTGAATGTAGCATTTGTCATATACCGTTCTGCCTGTGTACATACAGTTGCAACTCAGGGTGTAATGTAGCTATGGGTTGTGTGTATTCTGCTTAAAGAACTGCACTACGGAGAGATAAAGTGGCCAGACCTGGCTTTACCATGAGGAAGAATGAAGCAGCTATGTCAGGTGGCAGGAAATAAAAACCAAAGAGGACAGAAATAGTCACAGGATGAATAGAAGACTTTTTTCTAGCATAGATAAGTCAACATTGTATTTCGTGGCAAGGGGAACATGTCCATTGGTTTGTCCTTTGCGTCAGGAAGCTAAGTTGCTTGGATGAGCCTTGGGCGGTTTATTTGTGATAGAAAGCACATCTGCATTGTATCTCAACTGGACCATTAAACTTGAGTGGATTGTGGCAAAGAGCATCCTAATGTATTGGGATTCAGACACATTATTTTTATGTAGGTTGCCTCTTTGCAAAATTTTGTTGCAAAATAAATATTTTTATTAATTTTTTAGGTGTGTGTGCACCTTCTAGTTTTGTGTTAACTTATGGCCAACCCTTGGAATTTTGTCAGATTTTCTTAGGCAAGGAATATTCAGAGGTGGTTTTTCCAGTTCCTTCCTTTGAAATATAGCCTACAGCACCTTGACTATTGGTGGCGCAATGGATTAAACCCTTGTGCCGGCTGAACTGATAACCTGTAGGTTGCCGGTTCAAATCCATGAGATGGGTTGAGCTCCCGTCTGTCAGCTCTAGTTTGCGGGGACATGAGAGAAGCCTTCCAGAAGGATGGTAACACATCTGGACATCCCCTGGACTTGCAGTATGTTCTCAAATTGTTTCTGACATGATTAAAAAAACTGGGATTAATCGGTAATATCCCATCAAGTACTAATTGGGGCTGATCCTAGTTACCTTCCAAGATCAGAAAGGATCTGGTGTTTGTAGGTTATTTAGACCCCCTTTTTAGCAGATGCAACAACAATACAAAAGGAAAGGGGATGGGAATAGAAGTAGAGACAGTTTACAATTGTGCTTAGGAGGATGGAAGCACCATACTGTAAATCAGAGGTCCTCAAACTTTTAAAGCAAAGGGCCGGTCCACAATCCTTCAGACTGTTGAAGGGCCAAATTATCACTTGAAAAAGAAATACGAACAAATCCCTATGCACACTGCACATGTCTTATTTGTAGTGCAAAACAACATCAATGAAAGAACAATAAAATATTTAAAAATGAAAACAATTTTAACCAACATAAACCTATCAGGATTTCAATAGGAAGTGTGGGCCTGCTTCTGGCCAATGAGATAGTCAAGTTAATTAGGATTGTTATTGTTGTGTGCCTTTAAATCATTTCAGACTTTGGGCGAGCCTAAGTCTAAAATTATTTATTTATTCATTTATTACATTTATTTTCTACATTTATATCTCGCCCTTCTCACCCCGGACTCGGAGCAGCTGTATGTACCTACAATATATTATATTATTAACATAGCACAATATTAGCATTATATATTACTATATCGAACTATACCACTATATTGTAATATTATATGTAATATATAACATGTAATTAATATTATTATATGGTATTATTATTAGTATTACATTGTATAACATGATAATATTATCAATATCATATGTATATATAATATATTATATTATTAAAACTGATATAAAAATATTATATTATAAATGAGGGCGGGGGCCAGGTAAATGACCTTGGAGGGCCGCATCCGGCCCCCGGGCCTTAGTTTGGGGACCCCTGCTGTAAATGAAACCTGTCGATCAGTTGGCGTAGTCCAAACATCCAAAAGCATTTCCAAGTTAAAAAGAACAATTATCCACATTCCCCTGTAGAGAGACTAGAGAGCACTTCAAAACACGGAATAGGGGATAATGAAACAATATCCTTGTTGCCCTTCTTGGTGTGTGGGTGTAAAAAAGCTGTGCAAAATGGCATGGCAAGTACTGTAAAAATGTTTCCAAAAGGTCCCCTCTCAGCCTTGTTCTTCAGTGCTAGTTAGGAACATTTCTTGGCTTCCCAGGTGACTGAATAGCTTTTAATGAATCTGCCACATTATTCCCATATGGTTCCTCCCCCTCCCCCATATGCTTAAAATGTAATTTAATGCAATTTATGGGGATTTCTATGAGATTAGTTCATTTTTCTGGTTGGCTTCTGTATTTCATTTTTGGTAGGCTTCCAAAAGTAGAAAGGGGATAAGAACACAGTGTTGTCCTGCAAGAGTTTAGCATTCCCTTGCAACGTGTGCTAAAATGAGCTTGTAGCAAATGATCTGCAAAGTTCCCCCTTCCAATTAATTCTTCTTCTTCCATAGAGAGCAAGAAAGATAGAGCTAATGCACAGCCATGATTTGCAGCACCATGAGCCAACCTTTTTCTGAAAACTTTTCAGGCTGTTTAGACCTGAGTTCATTATACATTACAGACCTGGAGATTTTAAGGAAATCCTTGGTGAGGATGGGTGGTAGCTCTGGGATAGAACATGCAGAATATTCCAAATTTGATCAGTTCTGTCTCCAGGTACGGCTGAAAAAAAGACTCCTAGATGAAGCCCTGGACAACATTGGCCAGAAAGTATCCTTGCTTTTCAGTATTGCCCTGCCTGGATACTTTTCAGACCATTTCTCCCAACAGCCCCAGCCAACATGATATGGATATTGCAGTGAAGCATCTGAAGAAATTATCAGGAATAATGAGTATAGATGGTATTGAGTTATTTAATATTTCATAGTTATATTTGTGTTTACTTTTTGGTTTTTCAAAACTAGAATTGATCTAAAATAAAAAAATGGATTGATAGTGCAGGACCACAAATTGGTGAGTTGACATAATTGTGCAACATAAGAGAAGTGTGATATTGAAAGTGTCTGATATGGTCCTCAGTCAAACACTCTTCTACTAGTAGTGAAGAGGTGGTCACTTACTTCACTGAATGGCATTCCTGTGTTGTTTTTGAAAAAAAAGCCTGATGAATCCAGGCTAACTCACACAGGGAGAAGCACATTATGGTGCTGTATGTATTCCAGTACACTGAGAATTCCTTCTTAACAGAGTCCTTTTTCTTCTAGTACTCCACCTCAGTAATGTAACTTTGGGAAAATTATGCTGTCTCCGACAACTGTATTCTTTCTGGAAAGCCATTGCTTTGACGGTCATCAGCGTTGCTGGTGCTTTTAAATCCAGCTGTCAACAACAGAGCTTCTAGTTTGGATTTAGGAAGATAAAGGGAAAAAACCAAGTGAAGAAATTGTATCAGTTATTGGACTACATTATGCCCTGCTTGTAGTGATGACAGCTGCCAGACTAAAGGGTTTTTTTTAGAGAAAGAAAGGGCTAGATCAGTATTTGCTGTTGCTTCTCAATGGTTCATGGTTGTGAAGAGACAGAATGCTGGTTCACTTATTCACAAGTATGGTGCATTCATCATCTATCTGTGTTTTCCCCATCATTCTCTATAATCAGTCACTGAAGTAAGTGTAGTCAGTTAGCCATGCAGAAGGGGGTCTTTGTTCATCCCCAAGAAGTGTAAATAGCTTTTTGATAACTTCATTCTTCAATAACCACACATTGCTGTAGCTTTTGCTGGAATTAGAAATAATGGTTCATATGTTTTCAGTTGCTACCATGTTGCTAATCATTAGCACACTTCTGGAGTGGAACACTTAGCAAATGGAACACTTCTCTTTCTTTTGCTTCTTCCCAGAGCTTATAAGAGGAGGGATCAGCCAATACATTTGCCTAGCCCCCAGTAGGTCAAGAAGGGGAACACAAATTTCTGATGACAAAAAGAAGATGGCATGCATTCTTTCGCCCGCCCCCCCCCACCGTGACGTAGTCTTGTTCTCTCTTGTCTCTTTTGAAGGACTTGCATCTTCCCCTTACTTGACAATTTTGCCCAGCATCTTAGACATATTTGGCAAGTTCACTGCATCCACTTCATTGTCACTGTTGAAGCCCATAGTTTCTGCCCGTGGTTCTTGGCTCTGAAAAGCGTTACATGCTTTGGCAAACTTATGAGCCATTGTAAGCAGTACTACATGATGTTTTACTGAGAGTTTAGAGCTGAATATATACATTCTGAAATAATTTCTTGTTTTATGAATCCTATTACTTTTAGGCCATCTCTGAATTCCCTTTCTCTTCCTGCTCTATTTCTCCTTTTCTTCCAGCTGTCCATGATTTCTCATTGCTATTGTTGTTGTTGTTATGTGCTTTCTTGCTGTTTCCAGTTAATAGTGATCCTAAAGCAAACCCATCATGAGGTCTTCTGGGGCTGAAAGTGTGTAACTTGCCCAAGGTTCCCCAGTGGGTTTCCATGGCCGAGCAAGGAATTAAATCCTGGTCTCCGGACTTGTAGTCAGATATTATGCTTCTGCGGTTCTCTTGCCTCCACTGCCCTTTTCTAGTATGCTATCCTTCCTGTCCCTCCCTCTTTGATCCTTTCTTACTTCTCTTGCTTCTCTGTATGCCTCTCTATCTGATCACTCAGTTTTGTCTTTTCCTTCTTCTATGTGCTCATTTCCTTCCTGCGTCTAGTTGTGGGTGTTTCTCACTTTATCCTCTGTGTGCCTTTTCTTCTCCATTCCTTTTCTCTTATCTTGTCTGTTGTGTATCCACTTCCCCTTGGTCTTACCTTCTAATGTGTAGCTCTGCACCATGAGTCACTGCACTGTGGTCTTCCTATTTCTGCTCATCCCTCCCTCTTGTTCTCTACTGCCTGTTGAACTATACAAATTTCAGTGAGAACATTATTCCAATTTTCAGATACTAATGGGATTATTCTTATTATTTTTGTTTCTTTGTACTCCTTGCAATACCTGCACTGTTACTTAATTTCCCAAAAAAATGCATTGTAAGTGATACATATCATAGCAGAATACCTTTAAACACAAAAGTGATTTTACTGAAAGAATGTACAGTTTTTGTCTAAGACTATGCTAATGCTGTTATGCCAGTGGTTGCAATTCCCCAAAGGTTGTGTACAGTTAGCACACTATTCAAGGTTTTGCTAACCTCGAATGGGAATGTTTGTAAAAAGAAGATGAAAAGAGACCTGGGAAGGATAGGATATATGAAAAACAATATATATATAAACCTTTCTTGCTTAGTTTCTCCATACCTCACAACCTCTGAGGATGCCTGCCATAGATGTGGGTGAAACGTCAGGAGAGAATACTTCGGGAACATGGCCATACAGCCCGGAAAACATACAACAACTCTGCCATGAAAGCTTTCGACAACACAGAGACCTAGTTCTTCCAATCCTGGACATAGACCATGCCACAACAGAGTAGCAAAGGAAACCATTTGGATTCTGGGAGGTAAAGTACCATTCCATGAACCACACACCAGCCTGCCTCAGGGGAGTGTGCTTGCTCCATCATTGTTTAACATTTACATAAATGACAAGCCACTGCCAGAAGGGACAGAGAGTTTCATCTATGCTGACGATTGTGCCATCACTGCCCAAGCAGGGAGCTTTGAAATGGTTGAACAGAAGCTCCCCATAGCTTTAGGTGCTCTTACTGCGTATTACAGGGAAAGCTAGCTGATTCCTAATCCATCTAAAATGCAGACATGTGCTTTTCACCTTAAGAACAGACAAGCATCTTGAACCCTGAGGATTACCTGGGAAGAAATCCCACTGGAGAATTGGAGCTCATCAAAATACCAGGGAGTTACCCTGGACCGTGCTTTAACTTATAAGAAGCACTGCTTGATTATTAAGCAAAAAGGGGGGGCTAGAAATAATATCGTACAAAAGCTGACTGGCACAACCTGGGAATTGCAACCTGATACAGTGTAGACATCTACCCTTGTACTTTGCTACTCTGCTGCTGAATATGCATGCCAGTGTGAAATACATCTCACCATGTTAAAACAGTGGATGTGGCTCTTAATGAAACATGCCACATTATCACAGGGTGCCTACACCCTACAGCACTGGGGAAATCATACTGTTTAGTTGGTATTGCACCACTTGATATCCATCAGGAAGTAGCAGCCAATAATAAAAGAACCAAGACAGTGACACTGCCAGCCCATCCTCTGTTCGGATACCAGTCAGCAAGCCAATGCCTTAAATCAAGAAACAGCTTTCTGAGATCTACAGAGATACTCACAGGAACACCTCAGCAAGTGAGAGTCCAAAAGTGGCAGGTTAAAACTCAGAACCTCAATCAGTGGCTGATGCCGGATGAGAGACTCCCTCTGGGGCACACAGAAGACTGGGCGACTTGGAAGGCACTGAACAGGCTGTGCTCTGGCACCATGGGATGAGAAATGGAGCTACAAAGCGGAGTCCACAACATGTGAGTGTGGAGAAGAGCAAGCCATAGACAACTTACTAGAATTCATCTGAACCTTGCCACATGCAAAATGGATGGCCTTCTCACAGTGACATCAGAGGCACTCCAAGTGGCCAGCTTCTGGTCAAAGGAAATCTAGTATAATGCCAAGTTTTTAAATTTGTGTGTTTTTTTAAAATACATTATAACTGTACCCTCATTTTGCTTCTGACATGATAAATATATTTAATTTCATTTTATTTTTAGAGATAAAGGAGGGGAAACACATGCATTCAGGAAGAGAAGACTCAATTAGGTGCTGCATAAGGAACTCATCCCAGGGAAATCATGTTCCTCATGCATCAGTAATATAACCAGATCAAAGGGTCAGTTTATGTCTGAAGACTTACTTCTTTCTCATCTTGCTATAGGCTGGCACATGATGCGCTCGGAAGCAGTGTACAGCACTCTAAGTTATGTTTTGACCCAGATAATCTCCTCCTATTTTGCCAAAAGCCTTAATGCTTTTTTTGCTTTGTGTACATTGAAAGGTAAACTGTACCAAAGCAAAACGAAAGCCACTTTGTATTTGCCCTTTGCTCTTTTATAATGGATTTCATCTGTCTCTCAGCTCCAGGGTTGCATTTTGTTTTTCAAGCTGCGTTGTTTAAATATCAGGCATATTACCTCCATTGCTTGCTTTTTCTTGTAGTTTTGGAAGATGAAAGAGCAAGATGGCAGAAAGCGGAGCTACCATTAGAAATAGCACCATTATACTGAAATCTTCGCCTTTCCTTCCATATCACTCAGTAAAATGTACTCTGATAGGATCTAAAGCAGGGTTGGAAGCTGAACCATGAAGCTTTATATTTTTATTTTGTGCCAAAAGCATTGCGCAAATAAGTATAAAACTGATAAAAATAGAGGGAACACAAGCAGTTAAATAATTTTTGACCAAAAACGGGCAACAGTGACTGCATTGTCTGTAGCTTTAAGCAATTCTTCCTCTGTGCATGAAGCAGGGCATTGTGGGCAAGCATACAGGTGCAGAGTTGTTTGTTCTGCTCCACAGTTGCACAAGATGGAGGATTCTTCTAGGTCAGTGGTTCTCAACTTTTCTAATGCTGTGACCCCTTAATACAGTTCTTCCTTTTGTGGTGACCCCCAACCATAAAATTATTTCTGTTGCTACTTCATAACTGTAATTTTGCTACTGTTATGAATTGTAATGTAAATATCTGTTATGCAGCATGTATTTTCATTCATTGGACCAAATACCTGATACACTCTAATTTGAATACTGGTGGGGTTGGGATTGATTTTGTCATTTGGGAGTTGTAGTTGCTGGGATTTATAGTTTCAGAAAATTGCATTGGATAGACCAATCAGCTCTAGTTTCTGATACAGAACATATGCCATCCAATAGTTGCCATTGTTGGGTTGCTGTGAGTTTTCTGGGCTGTATGGCCATGTTCCAGAAACATTATCTCCTGATGTTTCGCCCACATCTATGGCAGACATCCTCAGAGGTTGTGAGGTCTGTTGGAAACTAGGCAAGTGGGGTTTATATATCTGTGGGATGTCCAGGGTGGGAGAAAGAACTCTGGTCTGCTTGAGGCAAGGGTGAATGTTGCAATTGGCCAGCTTGATTAGCATTGAATTGTCTTGGCAGCTTCAAAGTTTGGCTGATCCCAGCTGGGGGGATCCTTTGTTGGGAGGTGCTAGCTAGCCCTGATTGATTCATGTCTGGATTTCCTCTGGTTTTTTTTTAAGCGTTTTTCTGGTTTTACTGTCCTGGTTTTAGAGGTTTTTTTTAAAAATACTGGTAGCCAGATTTTGTTCATTTTCATGGTTTCCTCCTTTCTATTGAAATTGTCCACATGCTTGTGGATTTCAGTGGCTTCTCTGTGTAGTCTGACGTGGTTGTTAGAGTGGTCCTGCATTTCTGTGTTCTCAAATAATAAGCTGTGTCCAGGTTGGTTCATCAGGTGCTCTGCTATGGCTGATTTCTCTGGCTGAGTTAGCCTTTCATGTTCCTTGATTTGTGTTAGGGCAATGCTGCATTTGGTGGTCCCTATGTAGGTCCCTTGTCCACAGCTGCATGGTATACAATAGACTCCTGTAGAGGTGAGAGGATTCTTCTTGTCTTTTGCTGAACGCAGCATTTGTTGGATTTTCTTAGTGGGTAGTTTGCAGGTTGTATTTCTTCATCAGCTTTCCTATGTGGTCAGTGGTTCTCTTGATGTATGGTAAGAACACTTTTCCTCTGGGTGGATTTTTGTCTTTTCTCCTGTGGCTTGTTCTTGACCTTGCTGCTCTTCTGATGTCTGTGGTGGAGTCTCTATTGGCCTGTAGAGCCCAGTTTAGGTGGTTCAGTTCACCTTGGAGGAAGTTGTCTTCAGAGATTCTTTTTGCACAGTCTGTCAGGGCTTAATTTTGCTTCTCTGTGTCACATTTCTGTTTTTAGTACTGTGGATATGGATGTGCCCTTGCTAAAGTCTCTTTCCAGCAATGGAAACTTTTGGATCTGCATGGAAATGTGTGCCATGTGACTTTTTAAAGCTTAAAAGCCTTCAATGAACCTAACATGCAGAAGAAAAAGGCAGGCAGGCAGGGAAGCCATTAGGCCAAGCAGCTGATCTGTTCTCTCTTTCTAATAGAAGAAGAAAAGTTGGTTGATGTTGTGTAACAGAATGCAACAGGCCCATGTCTTCCGAAGCAGAAGATCTCTATGGTAATGTGTTGCAATTAATCATCATAGTAGCACTAGCCTGATATATGAGGGAGGAAAAAAAGGGTTTATGAAGGACAGATTCTTGTTTGGAAGAAATGTTGATGGATGAGCTCTTTAAAGAACAATTCCAAATCCATTTAAATATACATTTGTTCCTTTTCATTTGTTACAGTGTATATGTTGTAATGACTGCTTCTGTGGATGTGTGCAATATTCTACTCTGAACACTTCCAACACAGCAATAGCCTTCAAGGAATGTGTGTAAAATCCCCAAACACACATTTTTAAAAGAGCCTCACCCCTCTCTGCTATCTCTTTAGCCATTCTTCATTAGTTAGGTCTCATCTACACTGACCAGTTAATCCAAGGCCAGACTGGAGCATAAATGCTACATCTACCCTACTGAACCTACAGCAAATCGGAGTCCCAGACAGTCCGGTAGAGCTGAGAAAGCATTGGCGTCGCTGGAACAGACACTGTTTGTGTCACCATCCCTAGATGGCTGCAATGGTCCATGAAAACTTCTGGCCATTATAGGTACACTGTGCTGATGTCAGCAGAGGTACCCATATGATCAGGAAGATGGAAGAGGCTTGTGATGCTGATGGCCTGATGTATCTCCTTTTCCTTGCTCTTATAACCTTAGAGAAAGCAGGATGGCAGCATTGGATTATGTGTACAGTGGATCAGACCAAGTAAGACCTGATCTTGTTTTCCACACTATGCTCAAACTAGCCCAGTGGTTCCCAACCTTATTTTGACCAGGGACCGCTCTCCAACATTAGTACCAAAAGGGTTACAAATCACTTTTTGGTCAACTTTAGATTCAATTTGGTTATTTGGGGTGCTGATTCAGAAAATTGCATTGGATAGATCATATCAGCTCTAATTTATAATGCAGAACATATGTCATCCAGTAGTAACCCTGTTCGTCCACGGAAAATCATATTTAATAATCTAGAGCTGATGTGGTCTATCCAATGCAATTTAATGAATCAGCACCCCAAATAATCCCAGGAACAGAACTAAAAACAAAGACACCAAGGCATCCCCGCTTCCAGGCATCACATGGAATGGCTCCGCTCAGGAGGAGAGAGGAGGAGGAGAAGCAACAGTCAGGAGGCTTGTTGTTGCACCTTTTGTGGGTAGTCAGCCTCTCCCCTCCCAACATCCCTGTTGCCTCGGCACTATAAGAAAGTTTTGCAAGACCAGTTGCTCTCATTGCAATGGCATAGTAACAGTGAGGCTGCTACCATGTTTTAGTTCTTGGGGACCACTGGTAGTTCATGGACCACAGGTTGGGAACCACTGAATTAGCCCAATGTGGCAGGAACAGTCCCGATAAATCATCTGCTATCCCACTTTTTCAGCTGCTATTAATATAGAATTATAGGGCTGGAAGAGACCATATGGGCTATCTAGTCCATTCTCAGGTTCTGACTCCATATACCACTTGCTTCCTTTTATCCATGACTTGCTTCAGTTGCTGTGAACTGAACTCAGAGCACAAACGTAATTTGCATTCATTTAACTTAGTAATGGGGAAAGTACAGGAGGAGACAGAATCTACCCTGCCCAGTAGTAGTCTCAGGCAAAAGCAAACTACTGCCGTCAGTCCTAGCTCATGGGTTCTTCCTTATTCATAACTTTTCTGATCTTGACCATGCTCATATGTTGCTTGGCCATATGTGTATCAGGATAATACAGTATGGAAATCATTGTCCCATAGGCTTCTCATGACAGGGGATAGTGGCTACTTACTAGAGTTTTGATGACAGACATCACACAGTGAGTTGCAGTTTATTTATTTACAGTATTTATATTCCACCCTTCTCACCCCAAAGGGAACTCAGGGCGGATCACAATGTACATATGCATGGCAAACATTGAATGCCACTAGACATACAAGTACAGATAGAAACACAGAGGCTATTTAACATTTTCAGCTTCTGGTTTCATGAAGGTATGCTCGATTCTGGCCACAGGGGGAGCTGCTGCTTCATCATCCACTGTGACACCGAGTCCTTGATGGAGTACTTCCCCATTCTTCTGCACTAACGCTGCTGGACATTTTTATGGTGACATAAATTAATTAAATTAGCCTCCCTGCATAAGCAGTCCCTAAATTTTCCTTCTTGACAGATTCAACTGTCTTTCAGGTTGTTTGGTAAACAACGCACTAGGCTATTTAATGATCAGGCACTCAATTCGACCTGGGCTGGTTTTGAACTCATGACCTCTCAGTCAGTAGTGATTTATTGCAGCTGGCTACTAACCAGCTGCGTCACAGCCTGGCCCTCGGCTGGTTTTTTAATTGCTTTTAATGATAATTATTTAATGCAACTGTTTATTTTAACTTATTGTACAACTTATTGTCTTTTTAAAAAAAATTGTATGGTTTTCTGCTTATATAGGCATTGAATGTTTGCCTGTTACTATGTTGGAAGCTGCCCTGAGTCCCCATGGGGAGATAGGGCAGGGTACAAATAAATTATTATTGTTATTATTATTGTATGACACAGCAGACAAGATAGATATGCTGGATTTCGTATCACAAAATCACAAGTCGAACACTTCCCAAGTGTCTAGGACTGTGTGATGTATTTTCGGATGATGCATGCAGATCCCAGTAGGGTGGCCTTTTGCAGTTGGCAGATCATAATGTTGTCAAGGTCTATTGTTTCCAAATTCTGGCTGAGATCTTTTGGCATGGCACCCAATGTACCGATCACCACCGGGACCACCTGTACTGGTTTCTGCCAGAGTCTTTGAAGTTCAATCTTGAGGTCCTGACAGCGGCTGAGTTATTCCTGTTGTTTTTCATCAATGCGACTGTCACCTGGGATGGCAACATCAATGATCCAAACCTTTTTCTTTTCCACAACTGTGATGGCTGGTGTGTTGTGTTCCAGAACTTTGTCAGTCTAGATTCGGAAGTCCCACAGTATCTTTGCGTGCTCATTCTCCAATACTTTTGCAGGTTTGTGATCCCAAAAGTTCTTGACTGCTGGGAGGTGGTACTTGAGGCATAAGTTCCAATGAATCATTTGGGCCACATGGTTGTGCCTCTGTTTGTAGTCTGCGTGATTTTCTTACAGCAGCTGAGGATATGATCAATGGTTTCGTCAGCTTCCTTGCACAGTCTGCATTTTGGGTCATCAGCTGATTTTTCGATCTTGGCCTTAATTGCATCATCATCATCATCATCATTATTTGCATGACTATGATGCCTTGGCAATGTGAAAGTGCACTTCTGGATGAGTGGTGTAACTGAGCTACCAGTGTGCTGCTTCTGCCTTTAATTTTTGAAATATATCTATATCTAAGTAATATACCTTTAGCTAGATATATTCTGTGAGGGAAGAAGAGATGATACTGCCACAAAAGTGCCCAGAACACATCACAAAAGGTAAGTCTCGGGACCATGATATCATCAGGGGGTATTGACAAGCTTCATCACATGGAGGTGGTGGACCAGTAACAGGTATTACACAATGTCATGTGGTAGGCACTGTTGTCAAAGGCTCCTGTCAGTTTCTACCTCTGTGTGATCATGTTTAATCTGTGAAATGTCGGTAGAATCAGATGGTTCTTGGAATTTCTTGTCAGTGGATCAAATCTCCGGCCAAATGCTTTAAGATTTGGAGCAAGTGTACATAAAAAATGCTACAAGTGTACATTAAAAAATTGACTTCCTTTAAATGCCAAAGGATCTGCTAACGGCCTGTACAGGAGTGTCAGAGATGTATGCTGCATGGTTTATGGAGGCAGTGAGTGAATAGGCTCTAAGCCGAATCTCAAAACAAAAAAAATCTTCTCCACCATAGCAGCAGGGAAGGATGTTCCTTCTCCTCTGTGTCAGAACCGTACACACAGTCCCTTCCACCCTCCTAGCAGAAGGTAGGCAACTGTACCAAGACCTCAGTGACATTAGAGATCTTTTGAAATAACTAATTTTAACAGTGAGCCAGTGTGCATTCTGAGCTTGTTTCCTTTTAAAAAAATTAAATTATGGTATCTTTCAACATAATTAGTGTGGGGAATTGTTAATTGCTAGTTTTTGTTCTTCCCCATTTTGATATGTGTACACAGTTTTTCAGTAATTGTATCTTTCTCTTTCTGACTTTGTGTTATGAAATTAAATGAAGTTATGCTGTGTATCCACGAACACTCAGAGCTTCTATAGTCATTTACTTAACCCTCAAAGCCTCTGCTCACAGTCCAGTTACCTGATGTTTGCAAGGACTGAAGTCAGATGTGGAGTCTATCTGTCTATGGCCCCTTCCACACAGCTGAATAAAATTATCTGCTTTGAACTGGAATATATGGCAGTATGGATTCAGATAATCTAGTTCAAAGCAGATATTGTGGGGTTTCTGCCTTGATATTCTGGGTTATATGGCTGTGTGGAAGTTCCTATGTCTTCCTCTCCTCCTTGTATGTATTTGTGTTAATGCTCAGTTCTCACTGATTTTATTCAATCCACCGTCAGGCTATATTCATACTGGAGAATTATAGCATTGACTGCCATGGCTTAATGCTATTTTTTTTTTTCGTGTCAGGAGCAACTTGAATTGATTCTGAAGTGAGACAATTGGCCGTCTGCAAGGACATTGCCCAGGGGATGCCCTGATGGGTTTTTTTTAATGTTTTTACCATCCTTGTGGGAGGCTTCTCTCATGTCCCCGCATGGAGCTGGAGCTGATAGAGGGAGCTCATCTGCACTCTCCCCATATGGGATTCGAACCTGGCAGCTTTCAGGTCAGCAACCCAACCTTCAAGTCACTTAGTCCACTACGCTATCTGGGGGCTCCTATGCTATGGAATTCTAGGATTTGTAGTTTTGAGAGATATTCACCCTTCTCTGTCAGAGAGCTCTGGTGCCTCAACTAATGCCAAATCCCTGGATTCCCAGCAGGTAAAATGTTTTCAAACTTCTATAAATCTGCAGTGAGGACAGTCTAGTTTTCTGGTTCAGTCTGGGCTAATAAGGTGACTACTAGTGTTGTGTATTTGTATGGAATTGCTATCTGTTTCTGTATGTTCCATTCGTAGGGCCCCATTTTCATTTTTGGGCACTGCTTCCGAAAATGGGCACTTATACAAATGGCGTTTCGGAAAAGGTTTGAAACAAAACAAATATTTTTGTGTCTGCCAGGGCTGCAGGCCCTGGGAGGCATGGGCGCTTCTATCTTCTCGCTACTTAACTGTAAATCAAAGGAAAAAACCCTGACTGTAACTCCATTAGCGTGTGTGGACACAGCGCATCTTCAGGGCCTGGTGCTCACATGTGTTTTGGGTCTGTTCACCACTCTCCTTGGGAAAAGACTGCATCTGGCGAGCAGGCCTGCCAGCAGGCCCTGAAGCGGAGCGCAGAAATAGTGCATCTTACTCGGCGCTCCACTTCAGACCTTGAAGGTACACTTGGTGTTCGGTCTGAAGTTGAGCACTGAGTAAGATGCTTTATTTCTGCACTCCGCTTCAGAATGTGTCTGGTGAGCAGGCCCAAAATGCATGCTTGTGTCAGACCTTGAAGATGTGCTGTGTCCACATGCGCCGATGGAGTTACAGTAAGGTTTTCTTCCTTTGCTTTACACAGTTAAGGGGGGAGAAGAGAGAAGCGTCCATGCCTCCCAGGGCCTGCAGCCCTGGCAGGAATGAAAATCAGATGACAAACAGTTACCGTTCCCAATTTTCATTCGTTTCACTGGTGTTTCCGAACTGGAGGAGGTGTATCGTTTCGTGCATTCTGAATAAACAAAATGGTACAGAAACACGAATGAAATGGATGAAACAGTAACCGAGCCCATATATAGTGACTACCCTCTATTATAAAAAAGTAACCTGTCCGGTCTAAGAACATTATCACACATGGCTCCTAAAATGGTTTCTGCTGTGGTAAATCCATTTTGCTTGAGATAGGTACATGTCTGCCTAGCCCCTCTTCTTGCGACACAAATATGTGGTTCCTCCCAATCTCTCTTTATATATGTCTAGCTTGTTTTTTTTAAAAAATATAAGAACTCCACAACTTTGAGAGTTTACAGCGTTGAAGCTTCACACCCCTGAACTTCATGAATGTCAGTGTTCTGAAAGTCCAGTCATATGCATCTTAAAATATTTTTTAAATCCTTTGCAATTAAGATACTTTTTGTGTTATGTTTATTCAGTATGTGGGAGGTGTACAAGTGGGAAGTTCTGGAAAATGTTGTTGTTAACAGGGAAATTCATAGTAGAGGCATGGTGCAGGCAAGAACCATAAAAAATAATAATAATAAACTTTATTTATACCCAGCCACCATCTCCCACCATGGCATTCCTTCATTTAATTTATTTAATAATAATCAGCATTTCATTACATTTCCTGAAGTCGGCACTCCTAAAGTCTAGAATGCGTGTTTGACTTCTCTTAGCTTTACCCTTCCTTTGTATAACAAACTCTAGGAGAACATGGTCACTCCCACCTGAGGATCCCACCACTTCCACTCCATTGACCAGATCCTCAGTGTTGGTTAGGATCAGATCCAGAATAGCTGATCCCATTGTTGCCTCTTCTACCTTCTGGACAATAAAATTGTCTGCAAGGCAAGTGAGGAATTTGTTCGACTGTGTATTCTTGGCAAAGTTTGTTTTCCAACAAATATCAGAGTAGTTGAAGTCTCCCATTACTACTATGTCTCTTCTTTCTGCATGTTTGGTCATCTGGTCAAGGAAGGCTTCATCCAGTTCTTCCATCTGGCTTGGAGGTCTGTAGTAGACCCCTACAACTATATATTTTATAGTCTTTATTCCCTTAATTTTTACCCAGATACTTTCAGTCTGGTTTCCAGGATTGAGATCTTGTATCTCTGATTATTTGAACATTTATTCAGAAGCTTTAAGATGGAGGAAAACTATGGTATTTGCATTTAGTACAACTCTGACATGACTTGAAGCTTGGTTTGGGATGAGATTAGAATGATGTTGTTCAGAAGTAAGTGGCTTATTCATCTCTAAGAAGCCTCCAATGCAAACTTGTGTGACAATATCCCATATCTCTTCTCTTGCTCTTTGAGAAGGAAAGCATGTTGCAACATTTACCCTGCTATCCTTTTCTCTTTTAGATTTGTCCAGGAAGGATCAGGCTGCTTCTATCCAGGAATGCATTTCTTTAATAACTGTTCCTCCTGTTGAGGATTCTAAACTTATTTTCTTCTTGCTATATTGGTTCTTTAAACTCATCATCCTAAAACAAGCACATCTGCTGATACCAGAATAAAGACTCTCATAGGCCTTTCATTCATCTCTCTCTCTACTTCTCTCTAAACCTTCAGCCATGCTTCATTCCTTCCTTGAAAGCAGTTAAGAAGACTATTTAATTTTTTCAATAACTAGTTAGGACATAGGCCCCCTATGTACATGCATAGACTCATAGAGTTGGAAGAGATCCATCCAGTACAACCCCATTCTGCCATGCAGGAAAAGCATAAAATATACCCGATAGATGGCCATCCAGCCTCTGTTTAAAAGCCTTCAAAGAAGGAGCTTCCACCACACTCCAGGGCAGAGAGTTCCACTGCTGAATAGCTCTTACAGTCAGGAAATTCTTCCTAATGCTCAGGTGGAATCTCCTTTCCTGTCATTGGAACCCATTGCTTCGAGTTCTAGTCTCCAGTGCAGCAGACAACAAGTCTGCTCCCTCTCCCTTATGATAGCCTTTCAAATATTTAAACATGGCAATCATGTTTCCTCTGGACCTTCTCTTCTGCAAGCTAGACATTTGCAACTCTTGAAACCACTCTTCATAGGGCATGGTCTCCAGACTTTTGATCGTTTTAGTTGCCCTCCTCGGGACACCTTCCAGCTGGTCAATATCCCTCTTGAATTGTGGTGCCCCGAACTGAACATAGTATTTCAGGTGCGGTCTAACCAAAGCAGAATAGAGAGGTACCATGACTTCCCTTGATCTAGATCAGTGGTTCTCAACCTGTGGGTCCCCAGATGTTGTGGCCTTCAACTCCCAGAAATCCTAACAGCTGGTAAACTGGCTGGGATTTCTGGGAGTTGTAGACCAAAACACCTGGGGACCCATAGGTTGATTACCACCGATCTAGATACTATACTCCTTTTGATACAGCCCAAAACCCCATTGGCTTTTTAGCTGCATCATCACACTATTGGCTCAAATACAATCCATTAACAAACGGTAGTACAGTAGAGCCCCGCTTAACCAAGCTCCGCTAATCCGAGCGTCTGTATTATCTGAGGCACCGCCCCTTCCTCTCCTTCTCTCGAGGGCAAGAGAAGGAGAAGGAGAGGGAGGAAGAAGCACCCTGCGATTGCTGCTGCCTAGCAGCGATTGTGAGGCACTTGCCAAGGGGCGAGGGCTTGCCGAGGGACATACCTCGGCAAGCCCTCAATGAGCCCACATTTCCCCAGGCAAGTGCCTTAACCGGAGGGAATAGAAAACTCTTCCCTTTGGTAAAGGCGCTTGCCTGGGAAAACGCAGAGGCATTGCTCTGCATTTCCCCAGTCTCAGCCCTTTACCAAAGGGAAGAGTTTCCTCCCTTCGGTAAAGGCCTGACTGAGACTTTGGGGAAACGAGGAGCACGTTGCTAAACAGCAACTCGCCCCGGGTTTCCCTAGGCCGGGCCTCCCTATTATCCAAGAGCTCCGGTATTCCGAGACGTGGCCTATCCGTTTAACTCGGATAACCGGAACTCTACTGTAAATGTTAAAAATTTGTAACCTGATACAGAAAATCTTAAAGGTAAAAATTCGATTGAAGCCAGAATACTACTTGCTGGGTATAATCGATGATAAAATGGCTGAAAACAAAGAGAAACTCTTTCACTTCTTATCAACGGCGGCCAGGATCAATTACGCCAAGGTGTGGAGATCAAAGGAGAAACCAACAATAGATCAATGGATTTTGAAGATAATGGATATTATGAACATGGACGTACTGACTCAAACACTAAAACACTTCCAAGGAATGACATGCAAAAAAACAGACTGGTCATCATTAAAGAAATATATGTTGCAAAGGAAAATGAAAATGATAATAACGATCTAGAAGAGAAAGTAAGAATGATATAAAGCAAGGTCTAGACAAGAGTAGGGGATGCCACAGTGAATATTAATGATGCGAAAAGTATAGACCGCAAAGGAGGAGATTGGAAGTTGACGAAACCCCTCACCCCCCCCCCCCCGGTTCCCCGTACCCCATTATCCCTGGAAACAGACATATAGTATAGAGTAGATAGACCCATAGAGTAGTTCTATCCTTTCCTACTTTCCTATCCCTATGATTGTTCCCCCACTTTTTAATGTATTTTTTTTTTGAAAAGAGGTTTCACAATAAAAATTTACTTGAAATAAAAAATTTGTAACCTGAAACTGTCTTCTTTGTTTGTTTCAGAGTCTACGGAAGCTCAGGAAGACAACAGAAAAATTGAGCCAAATTTTACTACTTTGCTAAACGAAGGCTAATTCCTAACAGTTTTAATTTTCATGTGTCCCCAAAAGGGATAGCATCCTGGGAAGCTCCAACAGTTTTAGACTGAAAATCCCATCAAGCAGCATGGACAAAGGTGAAGAGTGCTAGGAGTCGCAGTCCAGGAGCCTTAGGTAAAGGTAAAGGTTTTCCCCTGACATTACGTCTAGTTGTGTCTGAATCTGGGGGCTGGTGCTCATCTCCATTTTTGAGCCAAAGAGCCGGCGTTGTCCATAGACACCTCCAAGTTCATGTGGCCAGCATGACTGCATGGAGCACCGTTACCATCCCTTCAAAGTGGTACCTATTGATCTACTCGCATTTGCATGCTTTTGAACTGCCAGGTTGGCAGAAGCTGGGGCTAACATCGAGAGCTCACTCCACTCCCCGGATTTGAACTGCCGACGTTTGGGTCAGCAAGTTAAGCAGCTTGGCGGTTTAACCCACTGTGCTCCAAGAACCTTACTTCCCTGGAAATGGCTTACACTTATTAACATAGGGAGAAAAATGGCAGATTTAGCTTCTTCATTAAGTTAGGTTCACCGGCTGCAACGGCTATACTGGTGGAGAGATTATGGGAGATGTAGTACAAAAAGGGTCACTCCCAAGCTTTGAATTAACCTGTTAAGGCTATATTGTGCCTTTGTCTGCAGGAAATTCACATAGGGTATAAAACTACTCCTGTCGCTTGATACTTCTAGCGATATGTCCGTCCCTTGTCCGTCATAATACTTGGCATTCTGCTAGTGAAGCAATAAAAACACTCGACTGGAATAAAATAGGCTTTAATGCCATGGAATCTGACAGCTCAGTTTGCAATCCAGTGTGTCATTGTGCATCTGGGTGCCTTTGATCTCGATCAGCTGATGAATCTTTTGAGACTGAATTTCTTGAACCGATGCTTCCATTTCTGGGATAGGATTTTTTTAATGCTGTTGCAAAATTGAAATCTCTGAATCATTAAACTGAATTTCAGTTAAATTTTATATAACTGAGCTGTCTTTGGAAAGATTAACTTTAATAATGTCTCCCCTTTGATCTCTCCTTTGGGCTTCACATTTTTGTTCTAATTTAACGTTATATATCTGTGTGTGCTTTATATAAACATATGCTTACACGGCCATACTGTCCCAAATCCTGTAAATTCTGTAGCATTAAAAATACGCAGGACCATATGCTGAAAAATGTGAGTGGTCTAACTTTGTTTTGCAACACTGAAATAGCAAAGAGATGCATTTCTGCTCTGCTTAACATTTATTTCTAATGTAACATGTCATTAATTTTTGTTTTTCTGATTGTTACAAGAGCTTTGCAATAAATATTTGGGGGGAAAAAGAAGAAATACCAGCAAGAACATCCAGCGGTTAAACTAAATACTTACAAATGATTTCCACTATGACAACATTCAAACAAAGCTGTTTAAAAATGAAACTAGAAGCTCTTGCAATTCCAAAACAAAGGAATGGCTGTTCCAATTCTTGCAGGAGGGTAGGTAGCTCTCCAGATGCTTGAACTATAATACCCACCAACATTTTCCACTGTCTTTGCTTGTGAGGGGTTGCTTTAAATGTTTAGATTAAAGGGTCGCACAACAGTTACTCTCACTAAAAGCAGGTTTGAGAGGTGCTGCTTTTCCTTATCACTACAGAGCTCAGTCTGTAAATCACACAGCTTAGACCTAAAGAGATGAGTTGAAAGGTAACGGTAACGGTTTTCACTTGACATTAAGTCTAGTCGAGTTTGACTCTGGGGACTTGGTGCTCATCTCCATTTCTAAGCCAAAGAGCCAGCGTTGTCCATAGACACCTCCTAGGTCATGTGGCCGGCATGACTGTATGGAGCACCATTACCTTCCCACCAAAGTGGTACCTATTAATCTACTCACATTTGCATGTTTTTGAACTGCTAAATTGGCAGAAGCTGGGGCTAACAACAGAAACTCACTTCATTCCACGGAGTCGAGTTGCTCACTTTTCAGTCAGCAAGTTCTGCAGCTTAGTGGTTTAACCCGCTGCACCACCACGTCCACCGGTAGGATGGTAGGATCCCCCAATATCGGGGTGTGGCAATTCTTTTCTGGCATTCAGGATGAAGGGGAGGAATCTCAGAATAACAGCACTGCCTTGAAAAATATATGCATCTATATACAGTATATATTTTGTTGGACCTGGGCATTTTTCACACGATACTTTAGTAGCACTGATATTCCACTTCAACTGCCATAGTTTCATCCTGTGGCTACGCCTTGTAACATCACCCTTGTAACATCAACAGGGTCTGCCTCCTACTACATTGCAAGAAGATATTCCTATGTTTCAGGTTTTGAATCTGAAATATCAGGATGTAGAAACATTTTGACTAGGCCAGGGCTTTTAAAACATTTCCACATGGGAGCCCTCTGGACCAGAGAAATTTTTATGTGACCTCAGGTATACAAAACTGGCATAAAAATCAAACATTTATTGATAACAAATTTGTAAGGCTTGGTAAACTGATTTTCCTTTTTATGAAGTACAGCTGAAGCAGACTGAATTATGTAGGTAAAGGTAAAGTCTTTCTCTTGACATTGAGTTTAGTCGAGTCTGAGTCTGGGGAGTGGTGCTGATCTCCATTTCTAAGCCAAAGAGCTGGTGTTGTCTGTAAACACCTCCTAGGTCATGTGGTTGGCATGACTGCATTTAGTGCCGTTACCTTCCCGCTGAAGCAGTACCTATTGATCTACTTACATTTGCATGTTTTTGGACTGCTAGGTTGGCAGAAGCTGAGACTAACAATGGGAGTTCACCCCATCCATGGACTTGAACCACCGACCTTCTGGTCAGCAAGTTCTACAGCTTAGCAGTTTAACCCGTTGTGCCATCACGGCCTCTGTGAGTTCTGTAGTAAGGTCTAAAATAACCACTAGGTTACATTTAAAAAATGGAGGACCCCAACATTGAGCTAAGGAAACCCCATTTTGGGTCAAGACCTACCATTTAAGAAGCAGTGGACAAGGCAAACATAGTGAATGGGCTCATATTGAGAGAAACAGTCCTTGAGTTTCTAAGGTCATAAGCCTTATGTAAGACTTTTAGACAAGAATGGAGAACCATCTTATAGGTTATTGATGAACACCTGCTACCATCATGCTAAGGCTGATGGGAACATGAGTTGCTGGCACTTTCATTAGGGCTTGGAACTGGTCACCAATGTACTTAAAGTGGAATTATCTTTGCATTATGGTATTTTCCAGGACCTGTCAGAAGGCTCTTACATAATTCTGTTTCCTGTTTGGTCTGCAACAGGCATCCTTAACCTGCAGCCCTCCAGTCATTTTGGCCTCCAACTCCCATAAGCCCTAGCCAGTTTGTTCAATGGTTGTGAATTCTGGGAATTGTAGGCCCAAACAGCTAGAGGGCTGCTGTTTGAGGATGCCCGGTCTACACAGATGTTTCGCACCACATTCTCCCAGTATGCATTGACTCAGCAGTGACCTTGCTAACACCAAACACATAATACAAACCATCGTGAGATTGCCATAACTGTCCACACATTTTTTCCTGGAAAACTCATCTGGGTGTAATGGGACAATCAACAATCCTTAACATTATTTTAGGCCATGTGGCCACTCCGATTTCCGACTGTCATGCACTCTGTGGGCGAACTGGGGCGGCAGTGTGGTGGGATGCTGCTGTTGCCAACACAGAAACCATTCTGTGTTCAATAAGGAATAACAGGGCTTTCACGGAGTGGAGAAATGGAGCTGAGTGCCTTTGGAGAAGACGGATATAATCTGACTTACTTGGGGAACACAAAGAGGAAGTGGGGAAAGGATGGAAAACCGTGTGGGATGGGATACCATCCCAGAAGATAGGGAAAGACAATAGGGAATGGCGGAAGGTGGTTCCCTTCATTTCCCCCTGCTTCCCCCGGCTTCCCCCGCTCCTCTGATGAGGTCCTAATACTGATATACAGTTTGCCCCCTCCCCAAATGTGCAAGTTTCTTTTTCACAGATTTCTTTGCAAGTTTGTAACTGCTGTTCATCTTGTTCAAACTTCTCCCCCCATGCCTATCGCTACCTCTCTGCATGTCCTTCCAGGTCCTGTCAACAGTGCCACTCCCTCAATCCATGTACAACCTTCCCACATTCTCTCCATGATCCACATTGGTGTGAAGGCCCAACTACATTGATATGTAAATGCCATCACACATATATACTAGGCTTCGATTTGGCCAGTTCCCTTCGGCTAATCCGGCTGGTCTGGCTTGTTCAGTTGGCTGTAATGGCAAGGAAGGACATACAGAGGGGCAGTGATAGGCATAGGTGAGAAGGTTGAACATGCAAAGAAATCTGTGAAAAGGAAACTTGCGTATTTTGGATGACGCGATTTTAATTGATTATAAGATTTTTAATGTCATTGTTTGATTTTTAAAAATTTGTCAATATTTTACATTTTCTCTGATATGTGCTCTGAAGGCATTGAACAAATGCTATGTGTAAGCCTCCTTGAGTCCCCTCCGAGGTGGAGAAAGGCGGGGTACAAATGGGGTAAATAATAAAATAATAAATAAGGACCAGCCCCCATGTTTTTTTTGGCCACAACACAACGGTGGCTGTCAGTTACAAGTGCAGTGCGAGAGGAAGGCAACCACTAGAAGGAAAAGCACAAAGGGGGAAAAGGCACCACTCCAGGGCCTGGAAACCAAGAGAAAAGAAAAGGCATTTTAAAGGAAGCCCAGGTTAGGATAACTCTTGGTTGATCGCTCTTCCTTCCCTGGGAAGTGAGGAAGCCTCCTTAAAATGCTTTGGACAGCTGTGTACTGCAGGGAGAGCGCTGCCTGTCTCATCTAGAGTAGAAACAGCTTTAACTAAGAATTAAACCCATTCTCCCCTACAGACAGTGGTATCTTAACTCTGATGCTTTTAATCCAGATCTTAATGAAGGATATAAGGACAAACAATGCCTAAAATGATGGGAAGGGGAGCCTGGGAAGTTGTGCCCCCCCCCCCACCCCAATAATGGGCTGGATAGAAAATGAATCATTTGACTTCCTGGATTGAAAACAGATTTCTGTCCTCCTGAATTTGGGAGGTTACTGAAAAATGGATCAGGATCCCCACCGAAATCCAGGATACCAAAACAGATTGCAGTTTACCCGAATTACACAAGCCTAATATATACCTTCTCAGACAAACAAATTAAATGTTAACCTTTCTGGTGGGAATGCTCACCTCCAACTAACTTGTTCTGCCCTCACTAACTCCTCCTCAAACTTCTTTCTCTCTTACTAGTGAAATTCACAGTGGTGGCAGTGAGAATGCTTTCCCCATCAATAATAAATTGATGAAAGCTACTCCAGTTCTTGAATAGACAATTAAGGCCCGTTCGCTTTACAAAAGACGTGCTCTAGGTAGAAATAGAAACTGCTAGAACTGGTTTGAGAATGCTGGTGAACCCTGCTTACAATTTTGGTGACTAACCTTCATGTCATGACTGCGGGGAACTATCATGTCTAGTGCCTGCAGTTCAAAATTTACCTTTGTACCATAATCTGAAATGGAGTAGATTGTTTAGGGTTTTTTTCCACAACAGTACATAGTGTCTTTCTTTGAAATAGCTATCATTAATTGCATGTCTTTGGTGCTCTCATCTGATACTGAGAACTCCTGTACTTACAAATCTAACTGAACAGGCTCTGCATCACCCATTTTTTCTGTTAGTTGTTTGCACTCAAGAACACGTTTCTCATAAAACTGATTGATTCCTTAAATTCTTAATTCTTCCCATGTCTAAGTTGATAATGGATGCCTATTGATTTCTCCACCCACTAATAATTCAACAATGATAGCTTTTTATTAAGGTGCCCAGATTTCAAGCAAGAGATATAGCTACTCTTCAGGCAGGTGATAGAGATACAAATAAGAAAATGAAGTCTGTTTTTTTAATGCATCAGGCAGTCCCCAAAATATGACCAAAATAGATTGTGTAGGTTTGTTCTTAAGTTGAATTAGTATATAAATCAGAACAGGTACATTTTAAATGTAACTCCAGCCCTATCTATATCAATTTTTCAATCTGTCAAGCAATCAATCGGGGCCTAGATGGCATAGTGGACTAAGTGACTTGAAGGTTGGGTTGCTGACCTGAAAGCTGCTAGGTTCGAATCCCACCCGGGGAGAGTACGGATGAGCTCCCTCTATCAGCTCCAGCTCCATGCGGGGACATGAGAGAAGCCTCCCACAAGGATGGTAAAAATATCAAAAACATCCGGCCATCTCCTGGGCAACGTCCTTGCAGACGGCCAATTCTCTCACTCCAGAAGTGACTCAAGTTGCTCCTGACACGAAAAAAAAATCAATCTATCTATCTATCTTTGGATCACATAGGGAAGGGTTAACACTCTTGAAGTGTTTGTTTTGTTGTCTGTGCCCCTTTCGAGAAGATTTCATCTTCCTTTCTGTCCCTGTGACAATTGGACTGCTGTTATTTTGATTCTGTTTATCAGCCTTCCAACTGTTATTTCTCCTTTCTGAATTCAACACATTAGTCAAACAGGACTCCTGTAATGCACAGGATCACATATTGGATTATTGTTGTGTGTGTATGAAATGTGAATTAAGCGTTTTTGCTGTCTTGCAAGTGTGTGTTTCAGCAATGAGAGAGTTAACAGCAGGCCAGTTTGATTGACAGCCTGCTGCAGCCTATACAACATGATTTCCGGCCTGAGAGGACGGGTTCTTCCTTCAGACTGTGGAATGTGCCTTTTTATCTAGTTGACTGTGTGTGCTGAGCTGAGTGGCAAGGAAGAGAAGCATGTCTGCTTCTAGTGATGGACTTTGCTGTTTGTAAATATCTTTGTATATATTGAATAAATGTTTGAACCGCTTACTTCAGCAGATGTCGTTTGGTCTGTACTACTACTCCGAACGAGCAGGCAGTCTGACGAAAGAGAATTGGTGAGGGTCAGAAGATTACCAATTAAACAGGGTGATGCGGAGCTGATTGATCGATCGATGGTTTTTGAAGAAACCCCACCCTGACATCACACTCAACATAGATTCAGATAACGTTGCACTGTATGGATACATATTTTCATGGAGCAGCAGCTGCTCAGTGGTCAAGACAGCAGGGAGGGACTTAGGACCTCATCACATTGATTCAGAGAAGCTGGGGGACAGTGAGGGAAATCGTGAGGCAGTGTCATGCTACATTTCCTATCCATCAGAGGTCATTGAGGGTCATGGTATCCCTTCCCTCGCTTTCTCTTCAGCTCCTCTGGATTTGTTTTTTGAAGAACGGGGTATATACCTGACTCCTCTGAGGTCCTTTTCTCTGTGTCGTTGGCATGCTGCCAGCATCGAGCCCCACCAGAAGTTGCCTCCATCATATGATGGGCTCCAGGTAACTCCATGCCAGCAGTGCAGAGAAGCGGGGAGGAAGATGCTTCTTGGCCTCTATGTGATGTGGTCCATACAGCAGCAGTGCCATGAAGAAAAGACAAATGTCTCCGTCAGACAGGTTGAAAGAGGGAAGAGGAAGAACCTTCCTGTTGCCTCTCTGTACAAAGCTCTGCAGGATTGAAAGGGTATTGCTACTGCATGTATCTGTGTCAAATGTTTTGGAGTTCCTTCTGCTCAGCATCAGAAAACTGCCATGACAGATACATATCCCTTGTGCAACCAGGGCCGGTTGGACATATGAGGCTGCTGAAGCGGCGGCCTCGGGCGCTGGCCGCTAGGGGCGCTGTCGAGGCGTCGACAGCAGCCCATAGCGCCACAGCAGAGATTGCCCAATTCTCCCTTAGTTCCTGGACGCGGCCGCAGCTCGCCCTGGCGACCTGCGGCCGTGTCCAGGAAGGGAGAATTGGGTGATCCCTGCTGTGTGCACGCACACAGCAGAGATCGCCCAATCCTCCCTTAGTTCCTGGACGCGGCCGCAGCTCGCCCTGGCGACCTGCGGCCGTGTCCAGGAAGGGAGAATTAGGCGATCCCTGCTGTGTGCACGCACACAGCAGAGATCGCCCAATCCTCCCTTAGTTCCTGGATGTGGCCGCAGCTCGCCCTGGCGACCTGCGGCCGCGTCCAGGAAGGGAGAATTGGGCAAGGAGGAGGCAAGTGGACGATATCAACAGAAAGGAGGAAACCATGAAAATGAACAAAATCTGGCAAACAGCATTTTAAAACTCTAAAATCAGGACAGTAAATAAAGAAACACACTCTGAAAATGGGAATTCCAGACATGAAACAACCAGGTAACACCTCCCAACAAAGGATTCCCACAGGTAGGAATCAGCCAGACCATGAAGCTGCAAGGCTTTTCACTGCTAATCAAGGTGATTAATTGCAACATTCACACTTGCCTCCAACAGACAAGAATTCTTTCTCCCACCCTGGACCTTCCACAGATATATAAACCCCTCTTGCTTAGTTTCCAACAGACCTCACAACCTCAGAGAATGCCTGCCATAGATGTGGGCGAAACGTCAGGAGAGAATACTTCTGGAACATGGCCACGCAGCCCGAAAGACATACAACAATCCTAAAGGTTAACTGTTTTCCTCCTGACATTAAGTCCAGTCATGTCTGATTCTGGGGTTTGGTGCTCATCTCCATTTCTAAGCCAAAGAGCCAGCGTTGTCCGTAGACTCCTCCAAGGTCATGTGGGATGACTGCATGGAGCGGCGTTACCTTCCCGCTGGAGCAGTACCTATTGATGCACTCACATTTGCATGTTTTTGAACTTCTGGGTTGGCAGAAGCTGAGGCTAACAGTGAGGGCTCACTCTGGTCCCCCAATTCAAATCTGCTGCGGCCTTTCAGTCCAGAATTTCAGCAGCTCAGCGCTTTCACACGCTGTGCCATCAGGGGATATTATTTCCTAAAGGTTGTGAATATACAATATTTCTGATTGGTTTTTTTTTGTCTGTTAGAGGCAAGTATGAATGCTGCAATTAGGAAAAATGATAAGGATGTAAAGGCCTTGCAGCTTTAAAGCCTGGCTGTTTCCTCCCTGAGTGAATTTTTTGTTGGGAGGTGTTAGCTGGCCCTGATTGTTTCCTGTATGGAATTCCCCTGTTTTCAGAGTGGTGTTCTATGCGATATGTTATGTGCTTCTGCCGTCTGTGGCCGTGAGAAAACGGCATTTACCAGACTTTGATGATGGGAATACTTTGTTGGGAGGTGTTAGCTGGCCCTCTTATGATATATTGAAAACATTGACTACAAAAATGCGTTGGATAATCTAGAACATTGGATAAGCGAGTGTTGGATAAGTGAGACTCCACTGTAATTACTACATAGCATTACTATGCATGGAACTACTTTTTCTGTCAAATTTGTTGTCCAACATGATGTTTTGGTGCTTAATTTGTAAAATCATAACCTATTTTGATGTTCAATAGGCTTTTTCTTAATCTCTCCTTATTATCCAACATATTTGCTTATCCAACGTTCTGCCGGCCTACTTATGTTGGATAAGTGAAACTCTACTGTACATGTTTAATGTTTAATCCCTTGTTTTGGGAGTTGTAGTTGGTGACTGAATGTTTTGTTAATTAATTAATTGAGTAGGGAGTTGTAGTTGCTGGGATTTATAGTTTTAATAATTATATATTATATATACTAGTTGTGCCCGACCACGCTTTGTTGTGGCGAAGTATGGTGGTATGGGAAATAAAGTATTGAGGAACTGGTGGTAGTTAAGGTAAAGGGTAAACATGTTGTCGAAGGCTTTCATGGCCGGGATCACAGGGTTGTTGTATGTCTTTCGGGCTGTGTGGCCATGTTCCAGAAGTATTCTCTCCTGACGTTTCGCCCACATCTATGGCAGGCATCCTCAGAGGTTGTGAGGTATCCATACCTCACAACCTCAGAGGATGCCTGCCATAGATGTGGGCGAAACGTCAGGAGAGAATACTTCTGGAACATGGCCACATAGCCTGAAAGACATACAACAACCCTAAAGGGTAAATGTTTTTCCCCTGACATTAAGTCCAGTCATGTCTGATTCTGGGGTTTGGTGCTCATCTCCATTTCTAAGCCAAAGAGCCAGCGTTGTCCGTAGACTCCTCCAAGGTCATGTGGGATGGAGCAGCGTTACCTTCCCGCTGGAGCAGTACCTATTGATGCACTCACATTTGCATGTTTTTGAACTTCTGGGTTGGCAGAAGCTGGGGCTAACAGTGAGGGCTCACTCTGGTCCCCCAATTCAAACCTGCTGCAGCCTTTCGGTCCAGAATTTCAGCAGCTCAGCGCTTTCACATGCTGTGCCATCAGGGGATATTATTTCTTAAAGGTTGTGAATAAATAATATTTCTGATTTTTTTTTGTCTGTTAGAGGCAAGTATGAATGCTGCAATTAGGAAAAATGATAAGGATGTAATGGCTTTGCAGATTTACAGCCAGGCTGTTTCCTCTCTGAGTGAATTTTTTGTTGGGAGGTGTTAGCTGGCCCTGATTGTTTCCTGTCTGGAATTCCCGTTTTCAGAGTGGTGTTCTTTGCGATATGGTATGTGCTTCTGCCGTCTGTGGCCGTGAGAAAACAGAGGATTTACCAGACTTTGATGATGGGGATACTTTGTTGGGAGGTGTTAGCTGGCCCTGATTGATTCATGACTGGATTTCCCCTGCTTTGCTACACCCATTACAATGGTCCACGCTGGCGTGGCACTTCTGAAGGACAAGAGTTCACTTCCTGAGAAAGGAAGTGTCTATTCTCCTGGGGCTGCGTTCTCCCAAACAAAACTGATCTGAAGCTAGTCCGAAATCTGAAAAATCTTCTGAAGAGATATCATGACCAGGAAACTTTTGTGTAGTACTTGTAGACTAGAAATAACAAAAAAATTAAAATAGTTGCAAAGTTTATTAAAATATTTATTTATTAAAATGCAAGATTGGTGTTAATTCTATGTAATGTTACTATATGAACATAATGTTGTTAATAAACTTCTGGTTGTAAGGTAAACTCTTTTATCCATTCTATTCACCTCTACCTTCTACCTTTTATTTCTCGGTGATTGGGTTGTTTTTTTTGGGGGGGGGGGCACCAAAATCCTGTTTCGCTTACACTTGAAAATTTCCTTGGGCCGGCCCTGTGTGCAACTGTTGTTGGGGCTGTGTGTAGGATCACTTCTGCCATTCTCTGAGCAGGTCATGCAATCGCGCTAAGCATCCTGCTTTGCTGTCCGCAACATGTGACTGTGGAGAAGAGCAAACACAGACCACCTACTGCAATGCATTCTGAGCCTTGTCACATGCACAATGGAGGACCTTCTTATAGCAACACCAGAGGCACTCCAAGTGGCCAGCTACTGGGTAAAAGACATTTAGTATTAATGCCAAGTTTTTTTCTTTAAAAAATCTCTATGTTTGCAAATAATAATAATAATAATAATAATAATAATAATAATAATAATAATAATAATAATACTTTATTTGTACCCCGCCACCATCTCCCCGCGGGGACTCGGGGCAGCTCACATGGGGCAAGGCCCGACTAACACAATTTACAAAAACAGCATAAATACATTGAACAATATACAAAAAAAATGAAACACAGTAAGACAATAAAACAAGAGTTAATAATATCAATCAACCACCAAGTAAAATTCAGTCAACTTCATTGGTGGTGGGCAGGTGGGTGGGGTGGGAGGGGGGGGACTACAGCAGCTATATAAAAATAACATCATCAGTTAAAATACCAGAATAAAAGGGACCTAATAAAATTCAGGATAGAATTATAATGTCAACTGAGGCTGGTCAAGTTATAATGCCAACTGAGGCAAATCCATTACAACTTGTACCCTTGGTTTGCTTCTGACACGAGAACTAAATAAATAAATTCTGCTTTGCTGACTGCCACAACTCACATGTGATGCTTGTGCCATCTCCCACTCACCCTCTTTCTTTTTTGAGACAACCAGTGAAATGGGCTTGAGCACCTATTGCTACTGAGATACTTACTGATGTAACTTTGTTTGTCGCACACTGGTGAGAATGGTTAGATGCATGACTGGAACATGGACCTAACTTTCTCTGTAGTTTCCTCTGTAGCAGTACCAACCATAGAAATCCCTTTTCAAGCAAGTTAGGCTTTTTTATCGTGTCAGAAGTGAATAGAGAATTTACCGCAAGTCGCTTCTGGTGTGAGAGAATCAGCCATCTACAGATTTGTTACTCAGAGGACACCCAGATGTGTTGTCATTCTGTGGGAGGCTTCTCTCATGTCCCCGCATGGAAGCTGGGGCTGACAGATGGGAGCTCACCCCCATCTCACAGATTTGAACTGCCAACCTTCAAATCTTCAGGTCAGGAGTTCTGCCGGCACAAGGGTATATAACCCACTGCACCACCGCAGCTCCAGCAAGTTAGGCTGGCCCCATCTTATTTTCACTTTCTGTTGGGCAGCCAAAACAATATTGTTTCACATGGCATTCAGTGTTTGAAATTGCTGATTAGAACTTGGCTTGGAGATGGTCAACAAATACCAGGCGCCGAAGGCTATATTTCAGAGAAAGGAACTGATAAAACTACTTTGAAGTATTCCTTGCATAACAAACCTTGTGGAATTCAGGGAGTCTCCATAGGCAACTTGAAGGCACATATACACATATAGCGATAAAACTTATTTAAATCATTCTCACCCACCAAATCAGAGTGCAATTTTTTGTTTTTTACCATAGTGTAGCAAGAATTTTTTTCTGGAGACAATATATACATTTGCTAGACCAAATTATGCATATTCTGGTAAGTTTGAAAACATTAAAAAGATTATAATTGCTGTCTTGTCACACAGACGATTCAAAATAGACACATTGTACAGTTTGATTGCATTTCTGTGAGCAACCTGCTTGTCTGTTTCCTCTGTGTTTGTTTTGTGTGCTTAGTTTCACACAGGATAAAGATGCTAGACTTTTTTTTCAAAATGTGGAAGTCACAGTGACTGAATGTGCTTAGTGCCTCATTCTTGGGATGGGAGAACTTTTCTGTGGACTCTTCATAAGCGATTATCTCATTGTCGGAATGGCTTGTCTTCATGGATATATATATATATATATATATATATATATATATATATATATATTCATTATTGCTGTAGAGATTGGAGCCTCTGGTGGCGCAGCTGGTTTAACCACTGAGCTGCTGAACTTGCTGACCGAAAGGTCAGCGGTACGAATACAGGGAGCGGAATGAGGTCCCGCCGTTAGCCCCAGCTTCTGCTAACCTAGCAGTTAGAAAACATGCAAATGTGAGTAGATCAATAGGTACCACTCCAGCGGGAAGGTAACGGCGCTCTATGCAGTCATGTCGGCCACATGACCCAGGAGGTTTCTATGGACAACGCTGGCTCTTCGGCTTAGAAATGGAAATGAGCACCAACCCGCAGAGTTGGACATGACTAGACTTAATGTCAGGGAGAAACCTTTACCTTTACCTACTGTAGAGATTTACTCCCTGGGTTCTGCATGAATGAAAGAGGAGATTAATTTATCTTCTATCTACCTATCTATTCCATGGTGATACTTGCATGCCCAACCAAAGGTGCATCTACACTGTAGCATTAATGCAGTTTGACATCAATTTAACTGCCATGGCTTAATGCTATGAAATAATGGGTGTTGTCATTTTACAAAGTTATTTAGCCTTCTCTGGCAAAGAGTGCTGGTGCCCCATCAAACTACAAATTCCAGGATTCAACTGCATGGTGCCATGGCAGTTAAAGTAGTGTCAAACTGCATCAACTAAATTCATTTGGTTCTTGGACCAAATGAATTCAATTAAGAGAAAGCAGAAGAAGGAGCTGTACACAGTTTTAACAGAAAATAGCTTTTTTGCTGGATTGTGTGGATAATGTTTCATCTAATTGATGGATAGTTTGACAAAGCTCTCACAGGTGCTATTTACGTGGCAGCTGGTCAAGTGAAACAGGAATACCTTAGTAACCACCACAGCTTAAGAAGTGATGCCTTTTGAGTTGGCTCTGGAACGTGGTGTCCGCTGCTGGCAACCAACTCTTGCCAAAGGTTGGTTGAAAAGTATTCAAAGCCCTGCATCTGCCATATGCTGCCTTGTTTGCAGGTGGAGAGAAATGCCAGCCCAATTTTAAAATCATTGGTTAACAGTTTTGAGACCTTGCCTCTCTCCGCTGGAGCACAGTGAATTGCTTAATGGGAATGTATATTTTAAAAACTCCTGGCTCTTATGTCCTTTGTTAGCAATTGACTGTTTTTACAGGCAATAGTTATACCTAAACTCACTGCAAAGGTTGTAGGGCACAGGTCCATATGCATATTTACACTCTTTTCTGGCGGTAGCCTGTTGTCTTCCAACTGCCTATGGCAAATGTCTCAGCAACATATGATACTCGGAGATAAAATGTATCCCAAGTAAAAGCAATTGGGTAAAATGTTGCAGGTGAACTAGGATTATATCCTAAGTAGGGCTTCCACACAGCTGAATAAAATCTCACATTGCCTTGAAATGGAATATATGGCAGTGTGGACTCACACAACCCAGTTCAAAGCAGATATTGTGGGATTTTTTGCCTTGATATTCTGGGTTATATGGTTTGTGGAAGGGCCCTTAAACTTTTTCATTCTGGTTGCCTTTAGGCCTGAGGAATTTTTATGTGACTCTGAATATAAAGGTACAGTAGAGTCTCACTTATCCAACATAAACGGGCAGGCAGAATGTTGGATAAGTGAAAATGTTGGATAATGAGGGATTAATGAAAAGCCTCTTTAACATCAAATTACATTATGATTTTACAAATTAAGCACCAAAAACATCATGTTTTACAACAAATCAACAGAAAAAGCAGTCCAAAACACAGTAACGTTATGTAGTAGTTACTGTATTTATGAATTTAGCACCAAAACATCGCAATATATTGAAAACATTGACTAAAAAAACATCGGCTACTAACAAATTGACTACAAATAAAGATAGACTTGCATAAAATGAATTTACAATAACAACATTGTCGGAAATTGAATCCATAAAAAGTTCAATCCTTGCTGCCTAGAGAAACAGCTGTAGATCAGGGCGGGAGGCAAACTGCGTTGGATAATTCAGAACATTGAATAAGTGAATGTTGGATAATTGAGACTCTACTGGATATAAAAAGGTATAAAAATCAAACATTTACTGACAACAAATCAGCATTTTCAAGGCTTAATAGATGGGCTGATTTTCCTTTTTGTGCAGTACATCTGAAGCATCTTTTGCAGAAGCCACTATAAACATCTGCACATTGTTGCCTTTGCCAACAGATTTATGTAATATCTAAAACAACCACCAGGTGATGTTCAGGAAACGTTTAGTGTTTACAAATTTTCCAGGATCCCAATATTACAATGATGGGAAACTTTTTGCACTTGGTGTGTCCAAATTCACCAAAAAAACCTAGCATGACTGGGGTGGTGTGTCACTTCGAGAGAGAAAAACCCATAATTTCGCAATATGTATAGTTTAAATAACAAAAATATATAATTGTAATATATAACTGTATTTAATAAATCAAAAACTATTTACTACCATTATTTCCATGCATGGTACTTCTTGCCGTTTCCATGCTGATTTCTCTCTATTCTAGTTTCAATGTAGTCATGAATAATGAATAATAATAATATAAAAGTAATAATATATATATATATTAGACTTGTATACCGCTACTCCCAGTTTGGCTTGGAGCGGTTTACAGAAATAGATTAAAACAATACAATTAGTTTTAAAATAACAATAAAAACAATAAAAACAACAGTAAAAACAATAAAAACAGACATAGCCCCGAGTTTTTCACCCATCGAAAGCCTGTCAGAAGAGAAAGGTTTTGCAGGCTTTCTGAAAGGCAAGTAGGTCTCGGATAGTTCGAGTTTCAACTGGAAAGGCATTCCATAATTAAGAGGCTACAATTGAGAAGGCTCTCTGCCTAGTAGAAGACAAATGATAAGTCCGTATGTTAGGGACTTCAAGCAAATTTTGGTCTTCGGACCAAAGTAATCTCTGGGGTTGGTAGGGGGATAAGCGGGCCCTCAGGTATGATAATAAATATGATAATATGATAATAAACTACAATAATAATTAATATGATAATAAACTACAATAATAATAGAATAATAATAGAATGTAATGTGCATAATTCCCATGGAGTAAACAACAAAACCACTGGACCAAATCACACCAAATTTGGCCACAAAAGACATAGTCATCCAATCAATCTGCATGCGGCAGTGTGTCAGCAAAAATGGCTAGGCGTGTCAGTGCTGACACGCGTGTCATAGGTTGGCCATCACTGCAATATTATCTGTCACAGCCTTGCCTATATCATCAGAACATTATCAGGCCCAAATGGGAAACTCTTTTGTAGGCTTGTGCATGTCAGCCGAACCTCGATCCCTTTCTGCTGGCCAGATACCAGTAGACCCCCATATCCATTTTTGTGTGTCTGATTTCTACTCTAGAGGAGACAGGCAGCAGTATGTGCACTCTCTCCCTGCTCTCAGCTTTCTATTAAGGTATTTTAAGGAGGCTTCCCACTTCCCACTGTGAAGGAAGAGAGATGACCTGGAGCTATCTTCTGGGCATCCTTTAAAAAGCCTTCTATTTTCTCTTAATTTGCTTTTGCACTGCAAACCCTGCCTGCCTCCCCGCCCCCGCCCCACCTCCCGCCTTTCTGCTTCAGGTTGAATGCTTCCTTAAAGCTGATTCTACTTTCTACTCTAGAGGAAACTAAATACACTGAAGCCAGGACGCAACTGTGATGCCGAATAGGGGAGGAGGAGCCGTGATCAGCTGCCATGTGGCCCCTTTATGGATGGGAAAATGTGATGGCTGGGTCCTTGCCATTAAGGCCACCTGGTAGAACCGACAAAGCAGGTTTGGCTGAAGTAAAACAGCTAAAATGGATCTGTGCACAAGTTTATCCTTTTGAGCTAAAGGAATGAAAATGAGTCCAATAAATACATGCACCACATTATGTACTCTAGGATTAAATTCTGTGTCCAGGGAATGTGAATAACAGAGCATGAAACACTGAATTTGGAAACTTATGTACATTATTTCATTGTATTAAATGGCTCCTCAATTGACTAATTTTAGCTGCATGCTTTTTTAATCAATGTTACAAGCAACTGTGAGTTTTACCCTGGGAAGAAGGTATGGTAAAAATCGATGAGTCTATA
Organism: Anolis carolinensis; assembly: GCF_035594765.1. Lineage (NCBI taxonomy): Eukaryota > Metazoa > Chordata > Lepidosauria > Squamata > Anolidae > Anolis > Anolis carolinensis. The sequence continues at coordinate 202,891,130 of NC_085842.1, forward strand.
TTAATTCATTAATTCAAAGTTGATCTCTAGTTTTCCTAGTGTGGCTAGAACAGTTCTGATTAATCCTCTGGCATCCCACATTTTCTGCTACTTTAAAAATGCCCTAGTTCCTTCTTTCTTATTTTCTATCTTTGTACTTGTAACCTATATCAGCTAGCTACTTAAGAAGCAGTGTGGATCTGTCACCCGACATGCCATGCTACCTTGACAGTAAGATTAAATGGAGGCTGGGTTTGAAGGCAAAACAGAGGTTTAATTTATTTTCAGGATTGCAAGTATATTTGATACAGAGTCTGCACTCAAAAAGGTTTGGACATAACCATGCAATACATTGCAAGACATTTTTCCCCTTTGGAAAGCATATAGAACAATACAAATCCTATTGAGGAAATGTTTATATCTGATATTTCTGAACTGCTGATGTTTCCAGGGGCCGTGGTGGTGCAGCAGATTAAACCGCCAAGCTGCATAACTTGCTGACCAGAAGGTCGGCAATTTGAACCTGCGGGATGGGGTGAGCTCCTATTGTTAGCCTCAGCTTCTGCCAACCTAGCAGTTCAAAAATTTGCAATTGTGAGTTGATCAATTGGCAGGAAGATAACAGCGTTCTATGCAGTCATGCTGGCCACACGACCTTGGAGGCGTCTGCGGACAACGTTGGTTCTTCGGCTTAGAAATGGAGATGAGCAACAACCCCCAGAGTCGGACTCAACTAGACTTAATGTCAAGGGGAAACTTTTACCTTTACTATTTCTAGAACATCTGGATGCTCTCCTGGAACTGATCTTAATTGCATTTTTAAAGAGGATCTTTTCCCGTTTGCTTTGTTTCCCAGATGTATAAACCCCAACAGTTTCACAAATACATGCACAATATAATGTTAAGTCTTTTTTGGGTGCCCTGAAACATGTCTGTGACTGCCTTCTATTAACTAGCACATCCCAATCCCCATTGCATATACAGTAGATTCTCACTTACCCAAGATAAATGGCTCGGTAGAGTATTGGATAAGCAAAAATCTTGGATAATAAGGAAGGATTAAGAAAAAAGCCTATTAAACATAAAATTACATTATGATTTTACAAACGAAGCACCAAAACATCATGTTTTACAAGAAATTGACAGAAAAAGCAGTTCAATACACAGTAATGTTATGTAGTAATTACTATATTTATGAATTTAGCACCAAAACATTGCAACATTTACTACAAAAACAATGACTACTAAAAGGCAGACTGCCTTGGATAATACAGAACGTTGGATAAGTGAAGCTTGGATAAGTGAGACTCTACTCTGTGTGTGTGTGTGTGTGTGTGTGTGTGTGTGTGTGTGTGTATGAATCCCCCCTTGCCCATTTATCATCAATATTATCCATGAATCCAGACATATGAGAAGTCTCAGAGTTATGGTGAAACTCTTCAGGAGATGGGATTTGGAGTTAGCCTATTGTCTGAGGAACATTCCACTTCCGCTTCTGTGGGCCTTTTAGGGCTTTGCAACTGATTACTTTAATCCTTTAGGAGGATCCTGGCTCCAGGCAATTTTGGAGATGAGTCTTTGCACAAGATCAGATGCTCAAATCTTCACAGTGATGGAAGTTATATGATTCTTGCTCAAATAATATAGAATAGATATAATATTTTAATTGTGTTGTCGAAAGCTTTCATGGCCGGAATCAATGGTTTGCTGTGAGTTTTCCGGGCTGCATGGACATGCTCCAGAAGCCTTGTCTCCTGACGTTTTGCCCACATTGTCCACATTCTATAGCAGGCATCCTCAAAACCTCTCAATCTCTGAGGATGCCTGCCATAGATGTGAACGAAACATTAGGAAATATTAAAGGAATGCCCCCCTCCCCAATTTTGTTCATTGTTTCAGATCCATAGAAAAATTCAGCTTTGTGATGTTGGGACTTGGCATCACATCTTCTGAGGTAAACAGAATTGTTGCAAATGCCACCCTTTGCAGCCATTGGGGCATTAAATGCCATTCAGATCCCTGAAACCTCTTTACCCTTAAGTAATCCAATTTCAGTCTGGGTAATGTGTTTACAATACACAGTCTATGAGGTGATTGAAGAATTCATTTTAAAACCGTACGAAGGGCTCTGTTGTTCAGGATACTTTTTAAGTTTTGTCACGTCAGTCTGAACATTGAAGCAATTATTCAATGTAATCCGGCTCTGGAAAAAAAGCCAAAGAAACACATAATGTTCAGCTATTAATTTTCATACGGGAAGCCCACTCTGCATTGTGGCTGCCAAGCACTCTCTGAACTGAAGTTATTTTGAATCACAATGGCACAAAAGCTCAAGTCTCTTGGGTGTGTTGGTAATATTTGAAAAGACTGTGAAGCAGCCAGTGCAATTATTTCCCTAGCGTTTATTTTCAAATGATTTATAAATAATTCTCTGTATTTATCATGGTGGTTTGAAAGGTCCTAGGTTTTGTTGGCAAAAGCACGAAAGCGGGGAGGGCCTGCTGCCTGAAGGAAATGCAAATTTGGCATCTTTCTGGCTGAAAATAAGCCCCAGACTGAATCTTGGATTCTAGAATATCACACCTCAGTAAGAACCAAGTGAAATGTTTCTTTCAAGTTGTTTCCAGCTTATGTCAAGATGAGGTCCCTTCTACACTGCCATATAATCCAGATTATCAACATTATCTGCTTTGAACTGGATTATATGAGTCTACACTGTCATATAATCCAGTTCAAATCAGATAATCTGGATTTTATATGGCAGTGTAGAAGGAGCCTAAGGTGACCCTATCCCCTTAGGCATTCTTGGTGAGATTTGTTCAAAAGGTTGTTACCTTTCTTCTCCTCTGAGGCCGAGAGTGTGACTTGCCCAAAGTCACCTGGTGGTTTTCCATGACTAAGTGGGGATTCAAACCCTGCGTTCCAGGTGTCCTGCACTCAAACCACTGCAGCACACTGGACAAATATATGTATTTATCAGACATATCCCGTACTTCCTCTCATGAAGTAATGGTAGCCAGAAAAAAAATTTCGGGAGGGGTTGAAATGTCATCCCCCCCCCCCCCAATGACTTTTCAGGTCAGTTTCTCAAAGGACAACAGTTTCCACAGTTGGTAGAAGTTTCTTTCTGTTTTTTCTTCTTCTTTCTTCTCATTTCCTTTATCATGATGATGGGTTACATTACAACGTTTTCCACTGTGAATTAGCAAGAAGTTTTCAGCCAAGCACAATGGTACTCTGTGTTTTGGTGCCTATTGAAGACTTCTATTGCATTTTTCCATCGAGCCAATGGTTTAGCAACCAATGCACCAAGTTTCTGATGTGCACCTTTATCCCCAACTTCTCTTCCAAAAACCATACCTACTTCCAGAGTGCACCTTGCGCATGAAAGGAGTAGGTTAACCAGGGAAATCTGCTGAAATCTTAGATGCCTCTTCTTATCCAAGGAAATACATATTCTGGTAATGGAGTCGGTAGATTTTGCACCAATTGAGCTTTCACTTGGTCATTAGAAACAGTCTTGTTCATATAAAGTCCAAGGTCTAACAATGACACAGCTTTTTCTCTCTGCTTCTATTCCATGGTTTCTTTGACAGGACTTGGATTAGATGAACCAGTGGGAGACACTATAGTTTCCTCAATTTTCACCTGCAATCCAGGTCAAATCCCCTTTGCCTGCAGGTAGATCAACTTGGTTGCTTCCATTATGTCAGCTATTGCTTCCATTGCAATGCAAATTGGTAGAAAGGTAGGTAATGATAGTGTGAATAATCAAATGTGGTTGAGATAGTCCTTGCAATTCTGGAAGGACGCTAATTTTTGCTTCTCATAGACTTGGCATGGGGATTTGGTTAACCAGTTGTGATCGAGGTGACCTCCCCTCCAGGACTTTGTAAAAGATAGTTCAAAAATCAAGACTTTATGTTCTATATTCCATATATTTATAGTAGAAGGTGATTGAGACTTTTTACTGGAGTTTACTGTGGATTATCCCTGCATTCTGAGGCAAGAGATAACAACTTCATGAATTGTAAAATCATGCTGCTAAAACTCCACTTCTATGACTTTCCATATTGGGTTCCCCAGATGTTGTAAACCTCGTTCTTATCAAATGTTTTCAATTGTTTATATCATCCATGATTCCCCTTTATGCAATGTCACCCACCTTTATGGATTCTCCTTTATTTCCTTGAAATCTATCTATCTGCCTATATGTATTTGTACTCTTTGGGATCCCCGGAAAATATGTATTCTTCCCAGCAGGGTTTATGTTCCAACTTTATTTTAATTTTCATTCTATCCCATATAATTGTCAAATCATGAAATCAAATGGGAAATATTATGACCCCAACGTGAACTCTAGCCCTATGACCCAGACCTCCCTTCCCAAAAACAAAAGGATAATCTGCCACCGTTTAATCCAATCTCATTCCGATCGCATGGACAATATAGGGCTTGGGTGACTCGCCCCCAAGGCAAACATTGTCATATCCCAGGCCAGGACGCCTCAGGAAGGCACCCCTGTGGAGCCCGTCAATGACGGCTCATCACCACCCTTCTTTACTTCCCGTCTGACACCCCAAAGACATATCTAAAATCTGCGAACGTGACAGGACCCCGGACATCCTTGATGGGTGCCATTAATTCCTTTAGAAATCGGCTGGGCCAGGATTAATCTGATATTTCCTGTCCTGTCACCTCATTGTTTCAATAGCTCCCGCCTCCTCCTCTCTGATTGGCCCGAGCGGGGACAAAAAGCGGCTCCCCATTGGGCCAGCAGAGCAAGGCGGGAAACGAAAGCCCGCCTCGTTCAACCTCCCAGCCTATCCGCGATCAGATGGGCGGGGGAGCAGGGCGGGAAATTCAAAGGGCTGTCAGACCGAAACATTGTATAAATATGGCTTTATTTGAAACATATGTTACGCTAGTAGATTGAATGATCGCTATTAGCGTCCTTTTCAGCTGAATTGCTCAATAAAGACTCCTTGGCGGATTTTCCTTCACCCTTGGCGGACCTTCTTCATTTCAGGCTTCAGGTTGTATTGCGGCTTATATTCTCCTTTTGGCTTCGCCAAGGTCCGTTCCCTCAGGACCGGGTCGGGTCTCTCCTAAAGGGCCCGATCCCCTAAAGTGCGGTCGACAACACAGTTAAAATTCATGAGTAAACCAGGGGTTTTTTTTTACCAGAAAAAAATTAGGGGGTGCTTTGAACCTCTAAACTTCCCCCTTGGCTACGGGCTTGATGGTGGGCTAAATGGGTTCTTTGTTCTCATTGTTATCTTCACTGCAATAACCCTATGAGATAAGTCAGGTTGGGGGAGAATGACCAACCCAAGACCACTTATTGAGTTTTATGGCTCAGTAGAAATGGGAACATCCATTTCTGTGCTTCGTCCTACTCCAGCACTTCTCTTACCAGGAGCCTCCGGTGGCCTAGGGGATAAAATCCTCATGACTTGTAAGTTGGGTTGCTGACCTGAAGGCTACCAGGTTCGAATCCCACCCGGGGAGAGCACGGATGAGCTCCCTCTATCAGCTCCAGCTCTATGCGGGGACATGAGAAGAGCCTCCCACAAGGATGGTAAAAACATCAAAACATCCGGGCATCCTCTGGGCAACGTCCTTGCAGACGGCCAATTCTCTCACTCCAGAAGCAACTCCGGTTGCTCCTGACATGAAAAAAAAAAACTTCTCTTACCACAAAGAAATGACCAAGCTGTTGAGTCAACTAGAGCTGGTAGGTTGGATGGCAAGCTGGCATTGCCATTTAACTCACCTCTGTCCAGTTTTGTTGACACTTCCCATTTTCTCTCATTACGTGTTGATATTTGACACATGCCGAATAACTCTTGTATCCACGTGATTGACACTTGCAGGTTCATTTACCTGCATTTAACAAAATAAGTCTTTTCCAGACAGTTCTGCAGTAGGTCTTGCAGTATAACTCTATGGTATGCTTCAGCTGAAAAGTATTAGTTTAGTAGGGTTCACGATTATCTGTGATTTTATTTATTTATTTATTTATTTATTAGACTTGTATACCGCTACTCCCAGTTTGGCTCAGAGTGATTTTCACTATCCTCAGTGAGCCCAGGAACATATTCACTGTGAATACAGTAATTAGGCATTTCCCTCTCTTTGCTGAATAACCTTAGCCATATCAAAAGCTACAATTTTGGTCTCCAAACCTGCCCCCCCACTTATACACGAGGCGGACTTATGCATGAGTACGTAACGTATAGTAAAAGCATCTATTTCCTAGATGACCAACCAAGAAGGACAGGGATAAAGAGAAGAGGTTCTCTTCCTAGTGCAAAGCAATGAGTGGGAGTGGAAATAAGTTCTGTAAATACATTTCAGGGAGTAAAAGTGAGATAGAATGATACTTCTAAAAATTCATGAGGCATTGTGCAAAGCAATTTTAGTCTGACTACAGTGGAGATGCTCTTGAGCTCCTCTGCTCAGTTAAGTCACACTTACTTGCCTCCTGCTCTTGTGATTTGCATTCTACTGAAGCTTTTACCTATAGAGGAACCAGTATTCCTTCCCCCAAATCAAAAACATTCATATTTGGAAAAAACAAGACTGCATATAATAATATGCTTGAGTACATGGCTTCTGCTGGTGGGTTTGTAGTTTATTGGTTCACCATGGGAGCTCTCTGGCTAAGAATTCAAAACACCTTCTCTGACCTCCTAACCCCAGAATTTCATAGGATTGCTCCATGACAGTTAAAAGTGGAATCATAGTGCTGTAACTGTGTAGTGTAAAAAAGGGCTCTGGGAGTATTTCACAAGTAAGAAAATATTTCAAGATGAAGTTCTGACAGGTCAGTGATCAGCCACACACCAGAACAAAACTTCCAAGAGTCATGGTGGTATGACTTGAATTATTAAAAAAAAGAAATACTTAAAACTAATGCTTAGATTATTTTTAATCCCCTTTAAGTAGCTTTGAATTTTTCAATAGATATGAATGTTTATCTGTATTGGTTTGAATATTTTAAGTTGTCTTCATTCCCAGAGCTGGGGAAAAACAGTGGGATGGAAATGAATTTATTGTCCTCATTTCACAGTCTACCAGATGTTAGTTAATGAGGTTTTGAAATCTCAGTAATTTGAACTCTATCCAGGAATCCAAGAATCAGGAGTTCTTTTTACACAAGGCAGACAAATCTCAATAATAGGAAGACCATTGCATCTTTGCCTTAGATTTATTATGAGTACATGATGCCACTTTTTTCCTTTTGCTGTCCCAATGGGAACGCAAATAATAATAATAATAATAATAATAATAATAATAATAATAATAATAATAATAATAATAAATAATAGTAATAGGGTGCCGTGCCAAAAGATCTCAGCCGGCATTTGGAAACAATAGACATTGACAAAATTACCATCTGCCAACTGCAAAAGGCCACCCTACTGGGATCTGTGCGCATCATCTGAAAATACATCACACAGTCCTAGACACTTGGGAAGTGTTCGACTTGTGATTTTGTGATACGAAATCCAGCATGTCTATCTTGTTTGCTGTGTCATAAAACAACAACAACAACAACAACAACAACAATAATAATAATAATAATAATAATAATAATAATAATAAATTGTCAGTCTGAATTCGAAGGTCCCACAGTATCTTTGCGAGGTCATTTTCCAATACCTTTGCAGGTTTGTGATCCCACCAGTTCTTTACCACCTCCAGCAGTAAAGAACTAGTGGGATCACAAACCTGCAAAAGTATTGGAAAATGAACATGCAAAGATACTGTGGGACTTCCGAATCCAGACTGACAAGTTCTGGAACACAACACACCAGACATCACAGTCGTGGCAAAGAAAAAGGTTTGGATTATTGATGTCACTATACCAGGTGACAGTCGCATTGATGAAAAACAACAGGAAAAACTCAGCCGCTATCAGGACCTCAAGATTGAACTGCAAAGACTCTGGCAGAAACCAATGCAGGTGGTCCCAGTGGTAATTGGCACACTGGGTGCCGTGCCAAAAGATCTCAGCCGGCATTTGGAAACAATAAACATTGACAAAATCACGATCTGTCAACTGCAAAAGGCCACCTTACTGGGATCTGCGAGCATCACCTGAAAATACATCACACAGTCCTAAACACTTGAGAAGTGTTCAACTTGTGATATGTGATACGAAATCCAGCATATCTATCTTGTTTGCTGTGTCATACTATGTCGTTGTGTCAATAATAATAATAAAAACCTTTATTTATGTACCGTACCGCTCCATCTCCTCAAGAGGACTCAGGGAGGATTCCAACATGTGTGCAAAAAAACAGTCAATAGTCAAATCATACAGCAGCATGAACAAAACAAACATAATAAAAACAACATCACAGGACAACAGTAAAAAAATCCCAGTTCAGTTAAAATGGACACAGTTACAGTTCTAATCAGTTCCAATCCATCAAGGAGTCAAATACCAGTAATCAGGCTGCGAGGTAGACATAGTCACTTATAAGGGACTAGCTGTGCCCGGCCACGCGTTGCTGTGGCTTGTCTGGTGGTGTTGGTGAGAAATTGTTGAGATAGTGGTGGTATTGAATGTCTGTTGTATGGTTGTCTTTATGTTTAGTATGCACACTGAAGTGGATTATATGGCAGTGTGGAGTCAAGATAATCCAGTTCAAAGCAGATAATATAAGATTCTAAATGGGTTATATAGCTATGTGGAAGGGCCTTGAGTCTACACTGCCATATAATCCAGTTAAAATCTGATAATCTGTGGAAGAGGCCTGAGTGAGGCCTAACTGTGCCTGTCCCCTGGGCTGAGTAGGTTGCTAGGAGACCAAGTGGGCAGAGCTTAGCCTTCAAACTGGCAGCAATTGGATAAAAACTATTATTTCGTTCCCTGTAATTAGGACTTTGTTTTTCTTTTCTTTTTGTTGTATCAACCTAGAGCCGCAAATGATGGGTTGTGTTGTCAAATTTCGAGGTTGAGGGGCCTGTAGTTTTGTTGTTTTGTCTGCTGCCCTGATGCCACCACTCTTTTATATATATAGACTAGCTGTGCCCGGCCACGCGTTGCTGTGGCTTAGTCTGGTGGTGTTGGTCAATCTATATTAGGTTGTATTTATGCTGTGACCTCCACCCTTCTTTATACTCACATTAGTAGTAGTATTTGAAGTCTGTTACCTTCTTCAATTTTTGTGTTGATTGATAATTGCTTGAGATCCCTGTTGTCTTTGGTTTGTTGTTAATCGTGATGTCTGATTCTGCTGAGTGCGGTTTATATCTTATTATGGTACAATAGTCTTTTTTTTGTTTTCCCTGTGTAGGTGTTTATTATCATTGTTGTTGTAGTGGTCATGAAGGCTGGATAAGTTAGATGCTACTGTATTGTTTTTTGGAGGCCCAGTGTAGCACTGACTGGCCTCTCAGCCTCAGTGCCTGGCTGTTTCTTGCCTGTGATGGTGTTGATTCTTATTGTTATTGTTGCCATTGTTATTATTGTAATTGTTTTTTTGGAGGCCAAGTGTGAATGTAGGGATTGGGGAGGTGGATGAGCACTGAATGGCCTTGTAGACTCAGTGCATGGCTGATTCTTGCATGTGAAGGTGTTTATTATTAGTGGGTGAGTGGATGGATAGATAGAATGGGTGCTCTCCTTGTTTCCTTTATTCCTATGCTGTTCCCTTTCTCTGCTCCAATCCTGAGCTCACTGATGAGAACACACTGGTCAGAAAGGAGGGTAAATAAACTGGATCAATGGTCTTTCTCTCCCTTTTGCTCTTGGCCTTTCGGGCAGAGAGGGAGGGCTCTTGTCCTTGGCGTTCCTTTGCTTCCCTTCCCTCCCTCCTTCCTTCGTTCTATCCGTCCCAGCCTTTCCTTCCTGCGGAGCCATGGAACTGGGTCAATGGGTTGGATGGCGGGGAAAGGGAGAAGGAAGAGGCCTGTAATTGAAATGCATGGACTCCATGCCATGGGGTGCTGGGATTTGTAGTTTGCATCCAGTCCAACCCCTTTCTTTTTGTGATGGAGGAAGAACCCACCCAAACCTCTCAGACAGATGGCCATCCAGTTTAGTTGTGTTGTTATAGTCACGATGCATTGTTGTGAGTTTTATGGGTCCGGATTGTGGTTTTGTGGTGTGGTTGTGTTGTTACAACCGGGAGGCAAGGCTTTTGCGTTGTTTTGCCAAGTTTCGTATTTCAGGGGCGTTTCGTTGTGTTGTTATAGTCATGATGCGTTGTTATGAATTTTGTGGGTCTGGATTGCGGTTTTGTGGTGTGATTGTGTTGTTACAACCGGGAGGCAAGGCTTTTGCGTTGTTTTGTCAAATTTTGTATTTCTGGGGCGTTTAGTTGTGTTGTTATAGTCACGATGCGTTGTTGTGAGTTTTGTGGGTCCGGATTGTGGTTTGGTGGTGTGGTTGTGTTGTTACAACCAGGAGGCAAGGCTTTTGCATTGTGTTGTCAAATTTTGTATTTCTGGGGAATTTAGTTGTGTGCCAAGTTTCGTATTTCTGGGGCATTTAGTTGTGTTGTTATAGTCACGATGCATTGTTGTGAGTTTTATGGGTCCAGATTGTGGTTTTGTGGTGTGGTTGTGTTGTTACAACCGGGAGGGAAGACTTTTGCATTGTGTCGCCAAGTTTCGTATTTCTGGGGCGTTTAGTTGTGTTGTTATAGTCACGATGTGTTGTTGTGAGTTTTGTGGGTCCAGTGTGGTTTTGTGGTGTGATTGTGTTGTTACAACCGGGAGGCAAGGCTTTTGCATTGTGTTGCCAAGTTTTGTATTTCTAGGGCGTTTAGTTGTGTTGTTATAGTCATGATGTGTTGTTGTGAGTTTTGTGGGTCCGGATTGTGGTTTTGTGGTGTGGTTGTGTTGTTGTAACCTGGAGGCAAGGCTTTTGCATTGTATTGCCAAGTTTCGTATTTCTGGGATGTTTAGTTTTGTTGTTATAGTCACTGCCCCACAACTTTATCCTTTTATATATATAGACTAGCTGTGCCCGGCCACGCGTTGCTCTGGCTTAGTCTGGTGGTGTTGGTCAGTCTACATTAGGTTGTATTTATGCTGTGACCTCCACCCTTCTTTATACTCACATTAGTATTTGAAGTCTGTTACCTTCTTCAAATTTTGTGTTGATTGATAATTTCTTGAGATCCCTGTTGTCTTTGGTTTGTTGTTAATCGTGATGTCTGATTCTGCTGAGTGCGGTTTATATCTTATTGTGGTACAATAGTCTTTTTTTTGTTTTGCCTGTGTAGGTGTTTATTATTATTGTTGTTGTAGTGGTCATGAAGGCTGGATAAGGAAACACACATTTGCCATAAACATACCTCACACCTAATCCAAGGAAAATTAGGGAAAGAATTCATTTCATCGGCCTCAGAAAAAAAAAAGGGGTGGTCTTGTACATAAATCCAAAATTAAACCCAGAACTAGCATTTAAGGATGATGAGGGAAGAATGGTAGGAGCAAAAATAAGGGTGGGCAATCAGATTATATTAATTTGCAACATCTATACACCAAACGGACCAAAAACAACCTTTTTAGAAAAACTAAAAGGTAAAATTGCGGAACAGGAATTTGATGAATTGATGATTATAGGTGACTTTAATGGAGTTCTGGACCCGGATTGGGATAAGAAAGGAAACAGAACTAAGAGAAAAAAGAATCTAAACTCGGGCAAACTACCCGTAAATTTTATTAAAACCTTACAAGATTGGGAGCTCAGGGATGCCTGGAGAACACACCATATGGGAGAAAGAGATTTTACATATTTCTCAAATAGGCATAATTCATGGTCAAGAATTGACATGGCATGGATGACCCCCTCACTGATCCCAAAAGTGACCAAAATTGAAATATCTCCCAGGTACATTTCGGATCACTGCCCATTGGAATTCACGTTAAATAAAATTCAAAGAAATTTAAATTGGAGATTAAATGAGAATTTAATAAAATTCGAAGAGGATATCCAAAAAAACAAAAAAATTCTGAGGGAATATTTTCAAATAAACGATATAGAGGAAACAGCAATACAAACAATTTGGGATGCAAGTAAAGCAGTCATGCGTGGCCACTTCATCCAGCAAAGTGCCCAAAAAAACAAAGCGAAAAATAGAACTTTAATTAAAATAAACGAAGAAATTACCTTAAACGAAAAAAAATTAAAATCAGAACCAAACAATAAAAAAGTTAAACAAGAACTGGAAAGTTTGAGAGAACAAAAAATCCATATGGAATTAGAAGAAACAGCGAAAAAACTAAAATTCATAAAACAACAACAATTTCAGAATGCTAATAAGCCAGGGAAATGGCTATCCTGGAAAATTAGGAAGAAAAAACAGGCCCATAGCATTACAGAAATCACTTCAGAAGGAACTAACTACACGACAGAACAAGGGATAATGGCTCAATTTAAGAAATTCTATAGCAAATTATACTCAAAAGATCAGGTTGAACTAGACAAAATATCCCAATTCATTAGTAACCAAAAATTGGAAAAACTATCGGAAAAACAAAGAGAGATATTAAATAAAGAAATAACGGACAAAGAAATTAAGAGAGCCATAGATAAGATGGATGGAAATAAGGCTCCTGGGCCCGATGGCCTAAGCGGCATTTACTACAAAGTTTTTGTGGAGGAAACAATACCTTATCTAAAAAAAATTATGAACAAAATCTTAGAAAATCAAAAAATTCCAGATTCGTGGCGTAATGCAACAATAACCATGATTCCAAAAGAAGGACAAGACCTTAAAAATGTCAAAAATTATAGGCCAATATCCCTACTAAATTCAGATTATAAAATTTTTACAACGATATTAGCGGAAAGAATGAAAGAATTCTTGAAAGATTGGATAGGAGAGGAGCAAACGGGCTTCCTACCAAAAAGACAAATGAAGGACAATGTAAGAGAAATAATAAATATAATTGAATTTTATGAATTTACAAAGAAAGACGAATTGGCCTTACTTACTATCGATATGGAAAAAGCTTTTGATAACCTAAATTGGGATTTCTTCAAATTATTAATAAGAGAACTGGACATGGGTTACAAGTTTATAAATGTGATTAATCAAATTTATGATAAACAAGAGGCAAAAATTAAAATAACTTCAGTGGAATCACAAAAATTCGAAATATGTAAAGGAACCAGACAAGGATGCCCGCTGTCCCCGCTACTATTCATCTTTTCACTAGAAATTCTCTTAAAAAGTATCAGAGACGATCCCAAATTGATAGGAGCAAAAATAAGAAAATACAATTATAAAGTCAGGGCCTTTGCAGATGATCTTATATGTATAATAGACGACCCTATAAAAACAATACAATACTGGCTAACCAAAATAAAAGAATATGGGGAAGTCTCGGGTTTAAAGATAAACACGGAAAAGACCATGATATTACCAAAGAATTTGACCAAAAAAAGACAAGAAGAACTAACAAAAATTTCGGGGATACAGATCAGGGGAAAAATAAAATACCTAGGTATAAACATAACGGCGAGAAACTCCCAATTTTTAGAGAATAACTATGACCAAAAATGGAAAGAAATAAAAAAGGACCTAGAAAGATGGAGATATGCAAAATTATCACTATTAGGTAGAATTTCGGTAATAAAAATGACTATCCTGCCCAAGTTATTATTCTTATTTCAAAATATCCCTATTATTAGAAATACACAGAAATTCAAAAATTGGAACAAGGAACTTAACAAATTCATGTGGATGGGTAAAAAACCAAGAATTAAAAGAATTTACATGATAGACGATAAGAAAAGAGGCGGACTAGGCCTCCCCGACCTGCAACTTTATCATGATGCTTGTGGCCTTATATGGGTGAAAGATTGGTGTACACTAAGTAATACTAGAACCATAACATTAGAGGGAATAGACTTAAGGGCAGGGTGGCATGCATATTTATGGTATGGGAAAAAATCGATGGAAAAAAATTTTGGTAATCATTTTATTCGGTCTTCGCTTCTAAAAATTTGGGAAAAGTATAAACCTAAATTATATCAGAAAACTCCAAAATGGATCTCCCCCCTGGAGGCATGCCAGAGAAGAGAAATAGGAGGAGCAACTTGGCCCAGATATAAAGATATCCTAATTAAGGATAAGGGGATATATACCCTGAAAAGTCAAGAAGAGATTAACAAAGGATTCGGCAATGTGGGATGGTTCCAATACAGACAACTAAAAGAATACTATAATAAAGATAAAATACTAGGATTTGAAGAAAAAGAGAGTTTTTGGGACAAGGTAATGAAATTGGAAAAAAAACAAATATCTACAATTTATACAAAATTAATAGAATGGGAAACGGAAACGGTACCAATAAAAGAAAGTATGATCAAATGGGCCCAAAACCTAGGTAAAACAATACATCTAGCAGAATGGGAAAAGGCCTGGAACTCTAGATTGAAATTCACCTACACAACCGAACTAAAAGAAAATTGGATCAAAATGTTCTACCGCTGGTATCTGACCCCCCCAAAATTATCAAATGTTAATAAAAAAATCTCAAATAAATGTTGGAAATGTAATGACCAAGTGGGAACATTCTACCATTGTTGGTGGACTTGTAAAAAGGCGAAAAACTACTGGAAGAAAATCCATCAAACAATACAAAAGATGTTGCAAATTAATATAGAACTAGATCCCAAACACTTTCTTCTGGGGATGATTAATATAGAAAAGGATAAAGATAAAGAAATTCTCAATTATCTCATAATAGCTGCAAGAATAGTCTATGCCAGATATTGGAAAAAGAAAGAAATTCCGGAGCTGAGCCAATGGCTAGTTAAGATTTTGGAAATAATGAACATGGATAAATTGACGTATTTACTCAAAAATAACTATGGCATTCCCAAAAAGCAAACAAACTGGGACCTGGTTAAAACATTTTTGATTGAAAGGCAAATGAAGGTGCTAATTTAACCCTAATAGAAGATATGACGATAATGATGAAAAAAACAAAAACAAAAAAAAACAGAGGCTGACACCATAGTAGAGCGAACGGAAAGACTAATTAAGGATAGAAATTTTTCTTTAAGTATCTGTGTAAGAGATGGAAGCGACCAATTGTATAATATTTCAGGTTATTTTATTTTATTTCTTTTTTCCTTTTTTCCTTTTTTCTCTCTTCTTTTTACGATTTTTTCCTTTTCTTTTTCTTCTCTTTCTCTTCTCCTCCTACTTACTCATTGCACACTTTCTTCTAAGAACCCAATGTGTTCTTACACACTTACTGTAAATTTTACTTGGAAACTCAATTAAAAAAAAAATGAAGGCTGGATAAGTTAGATGCTACTGTATTGTTTTTTGGAGGCCCAGTGTAGCACTGACTGGCCTCTCAGCCTCAGTGCCTGGCTGCTTCTTGCCTGTGATGGTGTTGATTCTTATTGTTGTTGTTGTCATTGTTATTATTGTAATTGTTTTTTTGGAGGCCAAGTGTGAATGTAGGAATTGGGGAGGTGGGTGAGCATTGAATGGCCTTGTAGACTCAGTGCATGGCTGATTCTTGCATGTGTAGGTGTTTATTATTAGTGGGTGAGTGGATGGATAGATGAGTGGATGGATAGATAGAGTGGGTGTCTCCTTGTTTCCTTTATTCCTATGCTGTTCCCTTTCTCTTTTTGTAAAAGAAGCACTTTGCAGGGGTCTCTCATGAGGAAGGTGATAGGAAAGGACTAAATATGGAGACTTGAGGTTGTTCAACACCTGAAGGTTGGGTTGCTGACCTGAAGGCTGCCAGGTTTGAATCCCACCCGGGAGAGCGCGGATGAGCTCCCTCTATCAGCTCCAGCTCCATGCGGGGACATGAGAGAAGCCTCCCACAAGGATGGTAAAAACATCAAAACATCTGGGCGTCCCCTGGGCAATGTCCTTGCAGACGGCCAATTCTCTTGCTCCAGAAGTGACTCAGGTTGCTCCTGACACGAAAAAACTCCATATTGCCTAGATTGTTGTCATCTAGTAGATTACAATACCATAGCACTGGTTTTCTATAGTAGCATGTGTAAAACGATTTTCCCCAGAACATTTATATCTGAGTGCTATTGATTTTTAAATTATGTTGGATCATTTATATCTTTTTATTTTAAAAATGTATGTTTCTTATTGCCTTGAGGGTAAATTTTTTCGAACCTCTCTTGTCACATCATTAAATTCATGGGCAGTGTTCATCAGATAGTATGATGTTTTTTGCAAGACTTGCTGTTGCCAATGTGACTTGGATCCCAAATGTATCATTCTTCATTTTGGCAGTAGGATGTAGTGTTAGTCACTCAACCCGCAATGACCAGTTGCTAAGTGAACTGTACTCACTGAGATAAAATGATAATTTGAATATTCTTATTAATGTTCCCAGATTTTAGGACCTGGTTCCTCTGCTCCAATTTTTAGGGTGAAGAGGAGGAATCTCAGGGTAAAAGTGATACCTTTAAATATGTGTGTATGTATATATTATTAGTTAGAGTTAGTTTTTTAAACTCTGTGACCCTCTGGTTGATGCTTAATGGAGCTCTCTATTGTAACATTATTGGGATTTGTTCCCTGTGATATCTCAAGGGATTGTTTCTAGGTTTCAGGTTTTGGCCTGAGACAATTGTGGGCATATACACATATGTCTATGGACCTCATAGACATAGACATGCCGGTGGCATAATGAGTTAAACTCTTGTGCCGGCAGGACTGCTGACAGGTTGGTGGTTCAAATCCAGGAAGAGCAGGTGAGCTCACTCTGTCAGCTCCAGCTCCCCATGGGGGGACATGAGAGAAGCCTGGGCGATATTGATGCACTCTAGGAATAGGATTTTCCTGATGATGCTCCATTTAGTGTTGCTGGAGAGGACTATTGTACTTTTAATGGTTGTGCAGAAGAGGGAATTTCAGCAGGTGTCACTTGGTTGTGTGACAAGTGACATTTTCTGAAATTCCTTTTCTGCACAGCCATTAGGTCCCTCACCTCGTGCACTTCCAGATATCAACCCCCCTGAAAATCTGTTGATATTTTTAAAAACATAGGTAAAGGTAAAGGTTTTCCCCTGACATTGTCAAGTTGTGTTCGACTCTGGGGGTTTGTGCTCATCTCCATTTCTAAGCCGAAGTCAGTAGACACCCCCAACAGCATGACTGCATAGATACTTTTATTTCAGTTTCCATTTGATCATGTGCACTGCCGTCTTTGACCACTTTTATTTGGTAAAGCCTGCTAGTTTTTAAGGTGCCACAACACTGTCTCTTGTTTTAATTTCAGTTTGAGTTTTATTACTTTATTAATGTTTATGATTATTTTAAAATTAATAGCTGGTGGTTATGCATGCAAAATCTCGCATTTGGAATTTATAATTGTTTCATATTCATGATCACTATGTATTCAATAGTGTGTAGGGAATGCACAGGGATCATCAAAGTCTTCCAATCCTGATTTAGTGGGCAGCAGCTGAAGTGAGAATTGGGGGTCTGTTCTCCTATAGATAGATACTCAACAGATTGATGCTTTCACTCCTTCCCACGATCAATCAATCAATCAATCGCTGGTGAAACAGTCAGAAGAAGGACCTTTGTCACTATTTCTCCGCAAATTGGAGGTTACTCATGGGAGGGGATGGAAATGTCAGTATGCTGGATCCTAATTGACAGAAGAACAGACCTCTGTCACTCACAGAGGCTGCTGCCATCTAAGGGTGCATCTATGCTTTAAATTAATGGAGCTTGGTATCACTTTAACTGCTATGGTTCAGTGCTGTGACATCCTTGGATTTGTAGTTTGGTGAGACACAAGCATTCTTTGCAGCTCAGCTAAAGACCCTGTAAAGCTACAACTCCCATGATTCCATAGTATCAACCCACGGCAGTTAGTGGTGTCAAACTGCATTAATTCTGCAGAGTAGATCCATCATTTGACAGGATTGGGAGAGTTTGGACTGGGAATTGCTACTTAATGTCATTATATAACTTAATAATGTGTGTAAAATTCTGACCATCATTGATTTGGTCATAATTGATCCCCGATCTTTTAATTTTTTAGGCTGGGCTGCATCGTTTTTAGTCTGCTGAAATTATTTTTCTTCTTTTAAATTCTTGTTTCAAAAATTATCACTTGATTTTACTTGTACACTCTCGTGAGATCCCAGGAAAGAGGGCAGGATAGATGGGTCTGTATTTATTATGGCGTTGTGAACAGCCGATTTGTCAATATTTTAAATAATACAAGTATATATTTTCCATAACATGTGAAAAGAATATGGCAAAATAATGTCTCCTCTTTCTCCTTTGTAACTGGTTGACTCTGAAGATTATGGATAAACCAAGCACCCAATACACACACACATACAAAGTAAGGTGTGATTAACAAATACTCATGCCCATTTATATGTAGTTTTAAAATACCAGCATTAATTGTCTCCCTTCTGGTGGCAGACTTGGTTACAAACCTGAGTTTGCGCCTGTCAGAATAAACCTTAGCACTAGGCATTGAATGGCAGTTACCCCACACACTGTGAATTCTGGGTGTCATGAAATGACAGCAAATTGTTAGCTATTTAATATGTTATGATTGTATTTTTTACTGCCAGAGAGTTGGAGAGAGGTGCTTGTGAGATTTTTCTGTCTCAAGTGCCAAAATAACGTGATTGGTCTAGCATACAATGTGCCCAAGTTATTTTGAGGGAAAGGGGCTGCTTCAGGTGCCGCAGTGAGCACAGTCTCCTGAGTTGGCTGTGTTGTGTCAAGGCTCTATGTTTCAAAAGTTTTAAAGCTTAAATTGTTTTGGAAGGCTTTGTACAACTCACACACATATACTATTCTGTTGCTGTTCGCTGTTGATGGGTGGATGAATATGCTGTATGACTGACATCAAGGATGCTAGGGGAAAAAAAAATCAGGAAAATGACAGCTGAGAAATCTCTACTGTATCTTGGAACTGATATTTTTAATGATCCTTTCTTTTCCAGAATGAGAACAGTTTTCCTCGATGAAACTGGGTGATCTGACCTGTCTTTAGGCTTGGATTTTAGTCAGCCTTCTGACTGATAATAAAATATCACACTACAGATACTACTATTGTTTATAAGGTATAGTATTTTAGAGGTAAGGTTTAGTGGAAATAATTTTAAAAACTGATGCGTACTATGCTCTTTCAGTGTGGGATTTTTTGGTGGTCTCCACCCAGTGAGTAGCCAAACTGTTACCATCTTGGTTGTGTAACTGTATTTTGCCTGTTCCATTTTGTTTTGATTAAGAGCAATTAACTATCACACCAGGGATGCATCTACACCAGGGGTCTCCAAACTAAGACCCATGGGCTGAATGTAATCCTCCAAAGTCATTGACTCACCCCATTCCCTAAACTGAAGGCCCACAATAACAACAATCCTAATTAACTTGACTCTCTCATCAGCCAAAAGTAGGCCCATCCTTCCTATTTAAATACTGGTGACACAGCGAGTTAAACCACTAAGCTGCAGAACTTGCTGATTGGAAGGTCAGTGGTTCAAATTTGTGGACTGGGTGAGCTCTCATTGTTAGTCCCAGCTTCTGCCAACATAGCAATTCAAAAACATGCAAATGTGAGTAAATCAATAGGTACAGCTACTGCGAGAAGGTAATGGCGCTCCATGCAGTCATGCCAGCCACATGACCTAGGAGGCGTCTACGGACAACGCCGGCTCTTTGGCTTAGAAATGGAGATAAGCACCAACCCTCAGAGTTGGACATGGGGAAACCTTTGCTTTGAAGTTTATGTTGGTTAAAATTGTTCTTTGTTTCAAATATTATATTGTTCTTTCAAGTTTTTTGCACTAGAAATAAGATATGTGCAGTGTGCATAGGAATTTGTTCATGTTTTGTTTAGACTATGGTCTATCCCCCCCACCCCCCAAACAGTCTGAGGGACCATGAACTGGCCCTCTGCTTAAAAAGTTTGAGGACCCCTGATCTACACTGTAGAAAGAAGACAGTTTAATACAGCTCAGGGCTGTGGAATCATGGGAAATGTATCTTTAGACTATAAATTTGTTCAACTCAAATGTCACCCATGGCACCTTTCTGCTGACATTTGAATTTGTTCAACCATTATGCATTGACTAGCTTGGTGTGGTTATAATGAAATATGCTACCATTGACTTGGACAGAAAATAGTTATTGGAGCCAGAATGAATTCCAGTGTATTTCTTAATGGCCCATCAATCAAATTAGGAATTACCAATTTATCGCTAGAACATATACGTGATACATTCTCTGAGACCTATGCTACCCCTCGAAGACCAAGAAGTAGTTGGAGATTGTGGTTTCTCATTATTCTTCACTTCTACCAAGGGACAGTCAGCAAAATAGTGGAGCCCAGAGCTTGGAAATAATGTGCCAGACTTAGTAATGCAGTTACAGTAGAGTCTCACTTATCCAACATAAACGGGCCGGCAGAACATTGGATAAGCGAATATGTTGGATAATAAGGAGGGATTAAGGAAAAAGTCTATTATACATCAAATTAGGTTATGATTTTACAAATTAAGCACCAAAACATCATGTTTAACAATAAATTTGACAGAAAAAGTAGTTCAGTACGCAGTAATGCTATGTAGTAATTACTGTATTTACGAATTTAGCACCAAAATATCACGATGTATTGAAAACATTGACTACAAAAATGCGTTGGATAATCCAGAATGTTGGATAAGCGAGTATTGGATAAGTGAGACTCTACTGTACTTGCAATGGCTTAAACCCATGTGTTAGTTCCATTTAGCATGGCTCCGTCAAAGGAACCTGGTTAATTCAACATTTTGTAAGTTACACTGATGCAGCAATTCCACTCCTCTAGTCACTACCAATTGGAAGTAAGCCACCTTTGGAGGTTAAAGAAAGAGAAAATAATTTGTGGTATAATATATGTCACCTTCACATGTATGAACCTAGGGGGTAATATTAAATTAGTTTTTGTATTATTTTTTCTTTCATGCCTTTCTGGGGCAGGGGGTAATGTCTGAAGTAAGTGCAACTGTCACCATATTACTGTGAATAAGCACTAGTGAAAATGGATTGATTTTAAAAAATAACATAGACATGCTTTAAAAAAAATCATAATATCAGATACTGTGGACAATAAACTTCATCTTACTGTAAAAAATAGATACCCTCAGGGGTCCCTGATAGGGAACTGAGTCAATGTCTTTTACCATCATGTCATGGAGCCATCTCAACTTTCCCAATTTTTTGTGCTAGCTATTTAATATTTTTTTTAAAAAAGAGCTATGCAAAGATGAACAACATGACAAATACTGTATCTAGCCTGGTCAAAAGATTGGAAAAAGAGGCAGAGAGCAATGAACTAGTAGCCTTCTGGAGGGTGGGCTGCCTTTCTCTGGAGAGATAATGTGAACATAGGTGTGACTTGCAGGGCTTAAACTAGTGGCCATGCTGGCTAAAATATGCTACTAACTCCTCTCTTCTACTACTAACTCCTCTCTTAATTTTATATTCCCTTTGACAAATCTCTAGGAGGTCTTGACCATCTTGACCAACCCATTGACCATCTTTCCTTACCTGTTTTTCTCTTCTATAAAAAGCTACCTGTGTTGAGACCGAGAAAGCCATCTGTTCTTTATTCTCACTGCATGTTTTTTTCCCAAACTTTAAAGGAGATACCCATGATGTTGACTTTCTTGACTTTGTTGACTTTGTGGCTAGGGTTTAGCAACTTGAATAGTTCCTTCAATGTTTAGACTAACGTTTAGACCCAGAGTAAATTTAGTGTTCCACTGCCACTGTACCCTGCATAGGTAAATCGCTGTGCTTCCAATACACGTATTCAGTAGTAAAATGCATTCCACCCAATTGTTGCATCAGAGTTCAAAACGCACACACAGAGCCACATATACACTACAATTATTTTTTCAACAACTTTCTGTCACATGTTCTTCTGTGTGTGTCATTTCTGATCTGACAAATATCACTACTACATTTGAAGAGGCATTTAGCCCAAAGAATAACAGCATTCTTATCCTTATTGGTCTAGAAAGCTGGTATATTTTGGGAAATTTGAGAGATAGCGGTGTATCATACATTGAGTATTTTCCAGGAGAAGGTGCGCAACAACTGATTCCACCCACACAGGATCTAGCATAGAAATGAAACAAGCTTAGTTTTCTTTGTAAACACATATGAAGTAGGGTTTCTAAAAGTTTCATAACATTTTTGAATGTCAGGATGAACAAACTCAGTCTAACTGCAAACTAAGTGATGTAAGAAGAAATGAGAGTGTGGCTAAACAACAACAAAAATGGGAGAGATGTGTATTCTGCCTAAACTCTGAGAGAAGCAGACTAATAACACTGAATAAAGGCATGATAAAATTGTTCTTTCTAACAGTTTGTTTGAAAATGGAGGTCAGATGAAATTCTCTTTTGTTTCTTGCTACATCCCTGCAACCTCTCACCACCTGGCCAAGTGGGATGAGAATAATTGCTATTTGTTTGAAGGGCAGCTTTGGACTTTTTAAAGGAAAACTGGGGTACCAGTGGACTCTTGTATCCATTTTTGCCTGTCATGTCAGATCCACTTTGTGTTTTTTTTTAAATGACAAATTTGTTTTCACAAGCTGCCTAAAACCTTTTGGCCAGCTGATATTGAGGTTGCTCATAATACACAATATATATAGGCAATTCCCCTATATACAGCGTATGATGTCCCTTGAGCGAACAACTACTTGGATTTTACTTCTTAGGACTGTAGCATACTCAATTTTGCTTTCTTAGCATAGTGTAACTACATGTGCCTGATTAAAAAAAAGATTACTGGTTTTCTAGGGCCTAAACTGTAAAAGCACTGGTTTGTTTGTCCATCTGTTTATCTTTCCATCTGTTTTTCTGCTCCTCTACCTGTCTATCCATCTGTGGATCTGTGTGTCTGTCCATCTGCAGTGGTGCAATGGGTTAAACCCTTGTGCTGCTGAACTGCTGACCTGAAGGTTGGAAGTTCGAATCCGTGGGACAGGGTGAGCTCCCACTGTTAGCCCTAGCTCCTGCCAACCTATGCAAATATGAATAGATCAATAGGTACTGCTTTGACGGGAAAAGGCAAAGAGACGCTCCAAGCAGTCTTGCTGGCCACATGATCAGGAGGTGACAACACAGGCTCCTCGACTTTAAAATAGAGGAGAACACCTCCCCCAGAGCCAGAGAAATGAGCACCGCCTCCAGAAATTGGAAATGAAAGGAGAAGCCTTTGCCTTGATTGTGTTTGCGTGTCTCATTGTATGTGATTGTAAGGCATTGAATGTTTGTTGATGTCTGCTGTAAATGCTCTAATCCTCTCTGAGTCCCCTAGGAGAGAAGGGCGGAATATAAATAAAGTCTATCACTATTTATTATTATTTATTCATCCATCCATCCATCCATCCATCTCTATATCTTAGCAACTATGACAGTTATAGAGGGATGCGATCTGCCATTGCCTTGGTTTTTTTTCCTGCATACTTTTTAATATTTGTATGCAATCAATTAACTCTTGACTATGAATTGACCAAAGAACTGCATGGATCAGGACCTTGGAATCATTATAGTGTTGATGGTGGTAGTATTTCTTGGGCATATAAGCCACCTTATAACAAAAGTCACATTGTTAAGACTGTTCACGTGATAATTCAGATTTATAAAAATGCGAGGTGTTGACCTCAGAGTCGTGATGGAAGATCTAGAGATTCCCTGTGAGAATGCTTCTCTAGACATTTGTAGAGCCTCCAGTACAATTTTATGATCAATGTCCAGTGGAAGTTGACTTGTGCCCCTAATGCCTCTACTGGAGGACCTAAGACTCCCAGAGAGAACACTTTTTAAGCAGTCGTAGCTGTCAAATCCCAGAGCAGGAACCCTCTGACTTGAAACAGCACACCAGGTTGGTAAAATCAGCAAGCAGTTTATTGTAGAATATATGAAGGAAAAGCAATAAAAATAGTAATAAAATATCAATCCAAAATCCAAGATTATTCATAGAACTTCAGAAGAAAGCCAGGTCCAATATTACATATAAATCCATGAAGCAAAGCAAATGAAAACAAGGAACCAAAACAGCAAAAACTCTCAGGCAAAAACTTAAACTTGACAACAGCTTGATACATGGAACATGTAGCACTTGGAAACAAAACCAGCAAGGTTAAAAGACATTAACTCGACTGAGATATTTGTCTCTCGTGAATCATTATAAACCCTTTCCAAAAAAATTGAAATGGACTGGAAAGCATTCTTTCTCACTTTCCCACTAGATAACTGGTTGTCATCTTTCTGTTGTTGTAGATGAACAGAGCACATGAGATTCTGAAGGTTTTGCCTGTGTTTACTAAAACTTTGTTTTCTGTCCAAGGTTTCACTATCGTCAACTCCTGGCAAAGCAATCTCAGAATAACTTTCAGCCTGTTGCTCTGAGAAAAGCAGTGCAAGGTCTTTCCCAGAAATATGACCTTGCTCAGGCCTCTCTTCTAAACCTAACTCGAGCCGGAGCCCATCAACAGGAACATCATCCCCATTCCCAGTATGCATATCAACATGAATATCATTCCCATCATGGACAATCACAGGCTGAACAGGGACATCAGACACAATCACAGGCTGGACAGGCTGACATACAACAGTAGCACTATTATATGGATATTAACCATGGAGTTGTGCTGCAGGATCTAGATATTTCTGGAGAACATGTTTTTTTAAAAAATTCATTATACTCCTCCTGCTCCCAGAATGCCTACAAAAATATACTATAAGATGCGATGTTTCCTTGCATTGACGTATATCTGACCCACATTTTGCTTGTTCCATAGCCTTATCTTAACAGCACCAACCTCTTGCCAGAGGGAATTGGCCACTGGGTCTCTGCTACTGGCTCTGTCTTCAGGTGACTCAGTAGAGCTTTGTCCCCAGGAAGCCAAAGCTACAGCCTGAAACACACACCACCTCAAGCAAAGGAACCAGCACACTAGACACCAGAACAACCACACAGCTTTAAAAATACACACTACCTTAAAATCAAGCACCCAACCCTTAAACAAACAGCATAAAACAATAAACCACCCTCCAACCCTAAGAGACAAGGCTCTTCCCCAGACTATAGGCTTCTGTTCTGAGCCTGCAGGACTCTTACGCGGTCATTTCTATAACATCTGCGAGTGATTTGATGTTCTCTGAATAAACCATTCCCTTGTTAATAAAATTCATGAGTTTTTGCTTTAAGGGGATTCAAGAGATCTGGCCTAAATCCACATAAGCCCCGAACCACTTGGTTTTCTATTACATATGCCTATTCCCTGTGTTATTGATGCAGTGCAGCTACTGCTGAAAAAACAACACCCCCCCCCCCCCCCACACACACACACACTTTCCTTCTGGTTGCATTGCACACTGCAGCATAATGATATGGTCAAAAGGCAGTTATTGGATAAACTCAGTGTCTAGTTTGCTTCTTGTACCAGACACCAGAGCAATGGCACTGCTGTAAAAAGCTATAGCGTGATTTGGTTGCTCTGACAGGTGATAATGAAGTTAACATCACCTGCTGTATTCTTTTTTTAAATGTTCATTCAAGTAAAACACAAAACAAAGCAAACAAATTCATTTTTGACAAAACTATCAAAGCCGTACAATTCCATATTGCATACTACAATTAAACATCTATACAAAATGTACAAACTCCCTACTCACTATCTGATTACCTGGGAAGGAATTCCACTAGAGCATTGCAGCACACCAAAATACCTGAGAGCTGCTCTGGACTGTGCTCTGACTTACAAGAAGCACTGTTTAAATATCAAACAAAAAGTGGCTGCTAGAAATAATATACAAAAGCTGACTGGAACAACCTGGGGATCAGAACCAGATACTGCGAAGACATCTGCCCTTGCCCTTTTCTACTCTGATGCTGAATACACATGCCCAGTATGGAACACAGCTCACCACGTTAAACAGTGGACGTGGCTCTTTCACTCTTGGAGAAATTATATCATTTAGCTGACTCTCAGCAAGCAAGAGTCCAAACGTGGAAGGCTAAAACCCAGAACCACAATCAGTGGCTGATACTGGATGAGAAACTCCCTCTTGGAAACACAGAAGACTAAACGACTTGGAAGGCGCTGAACAAAAAGCTTGGCAACTCCTTCTCCACAAAACTCTGCCGCTTGCATCTTCAATGCAGCATTTTGGTGCTGATGTGCAGCTGCGGGAAGGGGTGACCGGCTGGTTGAGGATGCAAGCGGCAGAGTTTTGTGGGGAAGGAGTTGCCAAGTTCATTCATTGCTATGATAAGTACCTAGATTTGAATGGCGACTATGTTGAGAAGTGGTATTTGGGTGTGGCTTTCAACTGCATATGGTAAATGTTTTCTCCTATATTTTGTTCATTTTTAATTCCAAAACATAATCTACTTTCTGGATAACCCTCATACAAAAGTAGTAATAATAATAATACACTCTATTTATAGGAAGCCCCGGTGGCAAAGTGTGTTAAAGCACTGAGCTGCTGAACTTGCAGACCGAAAGGTCGCAGGTTCAAATCTCGGGAACGGATTGAGCGCCCACTGTTAGCTCCAGCTTCTGCCAACCTAGCAGTTCGAAAACATGCCAATTTGAGTAGATCAATAGGTACCGCTCTGGCGGGAAGGTAACGGTGCTCCATGCGGTCATTCTGGCCACATGACCTTGGAGATGTCAACGGACAATGCCGGCTCTCAGCTTAGAAATTGAGATGAGCACCAACCCCCAGAGTCAGACATGACTGGACTTGACATCAGGGGAAACCTTTACCTACTCTATTTATATTCCGCATTATCTTCCCGAAGGGACTCAGAGCAGATCACAGTACACATATAAGGCAAGAATTCAGTGCCTTTTACACAACAAACAACTACATACAATACACAAACAAGATAAAGGCTTTCCCCTTTTCATCTCCGGCATCTGGAAGCGATGCTCAACTCCGGCCATGGGGAGGTGCTCTTGTTCCATTTTCCATGCCGAGGAGCCTGCTATTCGTAAACATCTCAGATCTCTTTGCTGGCATGTCTGCGTATCTGCATGGGGAGCCCTTTAGTGTAAAGTCATTTTAGTGTCACCACCTCTGAGGGTGTGGTTCACATCTCCTGGACCCCATAGTGACACCACTGCTCTATCCTGCCGCATATGCTCTAGTTCTAAACTTCACAACAGCTTTAGAAAATAAGTCAGTATGACCGTAGAATCAAGAATGTTCTTATATTTGAGGTTCCCCCTTCTTCTTTATTATGTTTAAATGTGTCGGCACCAGAAAACAAAATTGCCTGCCTCTTGATTGATTTAAAAGTGTGGCACTACGGTACTAGTGTAGCCTATGATTTATCAGGATACTAAGCTTCGCAAAAGTCAATTGGCTGCTTCAATTGTTGTTTAGATGAGGACTTGATTTATAAAGAATAATTTTTAGTTAATGGTTGCCTTACATTATGTTCTACTGGTGCAATAAGGCAGATAGGATGAGAGCATTGCACACAGCTATAAACAACCTAATAGGTTGTGGCAGGATGTAAATGTAATCCTTCTAGATGAAGACTGGATTCACTTTGCGGTGATCCATAAAAGATGCTCGCAGGGGTATTTTACTAGTGGTTCAATAAAAGAACAGCTAAGCTACAAATTGGTGTTTTCTCCATACAAGATACATCTCAAGAGCTAAAAATGAAAACATAAAAGAGGAATTAAGCCCAAATATTAAACCTGCATCTCTATTACTTTTGAAGTAATTGCCCTAAACCTTTCTGTGTACCTCAATTATTCTTCACTCTTTCATTTATGGCCGTTCATAGAATTTAAGTTACTTAATGTCTAGGAAAGGAATATCATCTGGTGATGTGATTATACATTAAGCACAATTTTTTTAGTGCAGTACTTCAGAGAAAAGTAGATGACAGATTCAAAAGAAAAAGAACATCATACAAACATCAGAAATTTTTTAAAGAAAGAAGGATAGTGCTAAATGATTATAATTCTCTACACTGCAGAAAATTGTAGTGTCTGCAGCATAGCTATACAATTTTCTTTGTGTGTGCACACACACTTTTCAACTTGGAGCAGAGGTTGGAAAACTTTCAGGGCCCTTTCACATTATACCATTATAGCACTATGATATCACTTTAACTGCCATGGCAACATACTATGAAATCCTGTGATTTGCCAGTTGTTAGAAGATTAGAGGTCACTGGCTGAGAATGTATATGCCCTTCTCTCTCGGCATTTCATAAAATGGACAAATGGCAATTAAATAGAGTTATATTACTGTAACGATGTAGTGTGAAATTACTCCAGGTGCTATCCAATCCTGGAATTTATAGAGAACTCTGACGGTCCCACATCTACAAGTTTTGCCCCAGAATCTCCATGCCTTTCCAATGTAACTTCTTGTTTTGAGAAAAACAAGGCCTGTGAAATATCTCCAAATAGATTTGCCAAAATATACTGGAGACACTCTTGCATCATTCATAGCTGTTTCATAGGCTCAAATAAAAGGCCAAGGCAGATTGTCAAAGCATCCACAAATATTAAAGCCACTTGCTTCTTGCTATGAGCCTCACAGATTTTCAAAATATCCAAAAAGTTGCCCTTAAAGTGGGTCGGTTTCTTGCCATGCCGGCTCAGTGTTTCCCATCCAAGACAAGGAAGGTTGTCAGGGAAGAGTGAGTTCCAGATCTGACATGGCTTTCCATTCATGGCTATCAGTATTTTATGGTTTTCAAAATAATTGCTTTTGTTCTGATTGGCTCAAAGTGACAATTCATTCTCTCATTGGTAAGATGTACATTCACTGTTGTCATGTTTAACAGCTGTCATTGGTGGGTTGGTGGGAATTTTAATAAAGTTTCATTGGAGAATTTGAATTCATTGCTTCCTGGTGTCCCCTTTCCTTGGGTGCGGGCTTTCTGGGATAGGGAGTGGGTGTTGGTCTATTACAATGGTCCCTGATGGGCTATCTAGGTTAGATGGCCCTCAGATGACGGGGCTTCCTGTTGCCTCCTGAATGGGACAATGGAGAGCTGGGCTGTGGTGATGGGCTTTCAGATTACCTTAGATGGAATACTGCAATGCACTCTATGTGGGGCTTTCTAGTCCCAATTCAAAGTGCAGGTTATCACCTACAAAGACCTACACAATTCGGATCCAGCCTATTTTCGTGACTGCACCCTCCCCCCCTCCCATGAACCTGTGTGGGCTCTAAGATCTGCTGGGGAGGCCCTCTTCTTGGTCCCACTGCCGTCTCAAGCACAGTTGGTAGGGATGAGGGAGAGGGCCTTATCGGTTGTGGCCCTCTGGCTTTGGAACGCTCTCCCCAGTGAAATCAGTTAAGCCCCGACAATTCAATCTTTTTGGAGGGAGCTGAAGACATGGCTATTCAAGCAGGCCTTTGATAATGTTTAAGGTATCATCTATAATGGATGACCTAAATGGAGTTCTATCTTGACATTTTAATGCTGATATTTTAACCCGTCTTCTGGCTGGGATGTTAAACTTGGTTTGTATCAATTTTTTTTAATTGTAATTCTGTATTGTGTTTTATCATTGCATTTAACCTAATGTTCTAATTTTTGTTACTTGGTGCCGCTACTGATTTTGGTTAGTTTTTGCGTATTTTGTGTATTTTGCTTTGGACTGTGTTGCCTTGTAAGCTGCCCTGAGTCCTCTTATGGAGATGGGGTGGGCTAATAAGGTTGTTATTATTATTATTATTATTATTATATTATTATTATTATTATTATTATTAGAGATTTATTATGTCCCTGAACAATCAGCTGCTGACCGATGCTCGGACTCATTGTGCTATCTCAAGTAGATGAAAAAGAAGTTCCTTTGCCCTAATGTGACCTGCGTCTATTGTGATGTTTGTGAAAAGAAGAAAAACTACGTGAGGCTTCCCAGCTAGGGATTTCCTGCCTCTGATGTCAGGCATTGGAAGATCATCCATTTGAGCCCCATTTTCAGGGTCTCCAATTTTTTTATTTGGGTTTTCAGATAACAAAAACACATCTAGTATGGTTTCTTAGGTATCTCTTTGGTAGAAAACCTGCTTGATATTCATGTAAAATCATAGGCATATTAAATTTTTTTCAGCCTCAGAGAGAGGAAAAGGCAAACCCGGAAAATCTCTGAGGGCGTTGATGACAGCATGAAGGCACACAACAACAACAACAAAAACATAACCATTAAGGATTCAGATACCCTCTCCAGTTTTTAATCTGGTAATACTCTGAAAACTTCTAGAGGTATTCTATGCCATTTTTTCTTTGGGTAGTTTGTGTGTGTGTGTGTGTGTGTGTGTGTGTGAGAGAGAGAGAGAGAGAGAGAGAGAGAGAGAGAGAGAGAGAGAGAGAGAGAGAGAGAAAAGATGCAAGTTTGCACAAGTGACCTTTGAGGGCCCCATGCAGTCCCACAATCAGCCCTTTGCCCACCTGTCATATGGGCACATTCTATGGCATTTGTAATCCTACAAGGGTGAAAGAACAATTCTCTGTACCGTGACTCTGCATGTATGAATGTGAAAACATGTTTATCCATGCTTCACACAAAATGCAACATCAGCAGCAGCAGCAACAACAATACCACCATTTAATAAAACTAATAATAGCACTTTATTTATATTCCACCCTATCTCCCCAAAGGGACTCAGAGTGGATCACAGTACACATACACGGCAAACGTTCCATGTTGTTATGACAGACAGGACAAAACAGCCTAAAAGGAGGTATGTTGCATCGACATCCAGCTTTGGCGCCTTGGAGGTTGTACTCTGATCCATCCATAGGGGGTGCTGTCGCTTCATCCTTTATGACAAAGAAGCATCAGGACTTCTTCCTTTTGGTCATTGGGCATTTTCTGGTCTTTTTATGGTGTTGTAAAATACCTCCCCCATTTTTTAGCGGTACCTAATTTCTCTACTTACAGCTTTAAGATGTTTTCGAACTGCTTAGGTAAACAGTGACCTGGACTGACTGTTGGGTGCTCACTCGGACCCAGGGCTTCGAACTGGCAATCTTTCAGTTGGTAGATCTTATTGCTGCTGGTGATTTACCAGCTGTGCTAAAGCCCGGCACTTATAGGAGCTCATTTATTTATTTATTTATTTATTTCAAATATTTCTATCCCGCCCTTCTCACCCGGAGGGACTCAGGGCGGCGTACAATTGGCAACAATTCAATGCCGATAACATCATTAAAAACAACAACATATAAAAAATACAACCAATTAAATACAGTATAAAATATAAAACATAAAACGTGTTTAAAATCCGTTCGTCCAATATCCTCCAACTTTATCCATATAACAATCTGGGTCGTCTTTATCATTTATTCATTAAAAGCCTGGGCACAAAGCCATGTTTTTAAGGCATTTCGCATGAACCCCTTCTTCTCTTTAGAAAAACACTCTCACACACATGCACATATGTATGGAGAGCAAGACAAGAGACACACACATATAGATAATGCAAAAATGTACCAGAGAAAATGTACCTAAGAAAGCCAACGGGATTCTGGCCTGCATCAATAGGGGAATAGCATCTAGATCCAGGGAAGTCATGCTACCCCTCTATTCTGCCTTGGTCAGACCACACCTGGAATACTGCATCCAATTCTGGGCACTGCAGTTGAAGGGAGATGTTGACAAGCTGGAAAGTGTCCAGAGGAGGGCGACTAAAATGATTAAGGGTCTGGAGAACAAGCCCTATGAGGAGAGGCTTAAAGAACTGGGCATGTTTAGCCTGCAGAAGAGAAGGCTGAGAGGAGACATGATAGCCATGTATAAATACGTGAGGGGAAGTCCTAGGGAGGAGGGAGCAAGCTTGTTTTCTGCTGCCCTGGAGACTAGGACACGGAACAACGGCTTCAAACTACAGGAAAGGAGATTCCACCTGAACATCAGGAAGAACTTCCTCACTGTGAGGGCTGTTCGACAGTGGAACTCTCTCCCCTGTGGACTGTGGTGGAGGCTCCTTCTTTGGAGGCTTTTAAACAGAGGCTGGATGGCCATCTGTCGGGGTGCTATGAATGCAATTTCCTGCTTCTTGGCAGGGGGTTGGACTGGATGGCCCATGAGGTCTCTTCCAACTCTACGATTCTATGATTCTATGATTCTAGAAGACCTCTGTTTCCACCCTTTTTAATAAATAGATAAAATATTTTAAAAAATTAGAAGTCAGTTGTGATAGAAAGAAAGTTGAATCATTTTGCCACATATTTTAAAATAGCAGTGTTGCTCACTGCTGAGCTCATTTGTCTTCTCCTGCTTCTAGTTGTAGATCATGAACAACTGGAACGGTGAAGAGAGGCAATTAGAGGAGATGGCTAAAAGCCTTTTCTTCCTGAAGGCACAGATTCCATCTTTTGTCAATGCATAAAATAACCTTCTATAATAGCTGGACCTCATTGGAAGACTTTGCTATGTCCACCAAAATAGCCTGGATGAGCTACTTTCTTAACTGAAGGGCTATATCAATTAGTGTGTGTGTGTCTGAGAGGTCTAGGATATTTCTCCTTGAGCTATCTGATGTGAGGAACTGGCATTTTTGTTTTTCCAATGCATCAAGAACTGGAACCCTGTTTCTGCTACTGGATCATAATTGGTATTTCTCCTGACAGTGGTGCTCAACCTGGGTTCCCCAGATGATTTTGGCCTACAACTTCCAGAAATCCAAGCCAATTTACTAGCTATTAGGATTTCTGGGAGCCGAAGGCCAAAAACATCTGTGAACCCCAGGTTGAGAACCACTGCACTAGAAACTCTTCATGAACTGGCAGCTGATAGTCATGGATTGGAACCATTCCATGGACCACCATTTTGAGTAGTGTTGATCTAGGAGCTTCCCAAACATTTCATGTTGGTGACACACTTTTTAGACATTTATCAAACCTGAAGTTAAACCCACCACTTATAAGAGATATGGACATATACAAAGTGTATGGAGACACAATGAAAACCTTTCCTTTAGATTTTTAAAATATATAATTTATTGCTTTTTTCACATAGACTCAGAGGTCTCTGGTTATATTTGAGCAACACACCCACACACTGCAACTCACACACTAACACACTTGGAAAGCTCTGGTCTAGGGCATACCTGATTTAAAAATATAATGGAAAAACTGGACAGTATTAGAGTAATAAAAGATTTTAGTGGAACTGAGAATTCAAACTGCCCAAACGCCTCTCTGAGGTCAATACATAGCTGACTTCTCATTATCATGATAAATTGAAAAAGAACAATTTTATTTTCTAACAAGTTCAATAATTTTACCCCTGAGTATTATTTAGCAGTGTATTAGGCTAGCTGCTGTGCTGGTGATATGATACGCTGCTACTTTTGGATCCAAATATTTCCTTTAACTTGACCAAAGAAAATCCCTGTTAAGTTGCTATATTGATTATGTTTTTGCATTCTCATAGCATCAATTATGTTGTGACTACAGCTTCCACAAATTCTGCCATCCATGGATTCAACCATTTAAGGCTTGAAAATATTTTTAAAAAGCATTCTAAAATGCAATCCTTTATTTTGCTATTTTGTACCAGAGACAACATTTTACTACATCATCTATATCTATATATCTATATATCTATATCCATAATAAAAGTGAAAACCCTTATGTGTGTATGGCATGAGTGTCCGCTCACACAGACAGCCTCTGGCCTCCACAAACAGGCTATAGTTCCCAGTGCTAAGGAGCCACCAAGTCACTCCCTTCCACTAATATTTCGGTTACAGCGAGCGCCATAAACATGTAGCCCAAACCCTGCCAATGTCCTCCCCAAACACTACGGCCCACCACCCAAAGAATGCTTTCATTTAGGGACCATTACATCCTAGATTTTGCATTTTCCTCCACCACAGGCAGGCATACCAGGGTTCTCCATTGGTGTGGAATTTGCATGACCTGCCCTTCCCTTTCAAATCTGTCTGCATCACAAACAGAGCAGAACTGAGTGAGCAGCAACTATTTACTGGAGGAGTTTGGGGATTGACTCCACATGGTGGAAGTTGTAGTTCACCCTTCATCAAGTCAGAGCACTGTGACTCCTACTGGGGAATTTAGAGGAGTTGTAGTTCATCTACACCCAGAACACTATGAACCCAAACATTAATGGGTCTGGACCAGACTTGCCATGCAAACCTGATATGCCCAGATTTGAATACTGGTGAGTTTGGAGGGGAATTGTCCTGGACATTCGAGAGTAGTAGGTACTGGGATTCATAGTTCACCTGCAATTGACCCCCACCTATGATGGACCAGGACCAAACTTGGCACGCAGAGTCCCCATAACCAATAGAACACATTGGACAAGTTTGGGGAAAAGGGACTTATAGTTCACCTGCATCCAGAGAAACAGTGACCCCCACCGACAATGGACCAGGTCCAAACTTCGCACAGAGAAGCCTCATGACCAACTGAACATACTACAGGGGTTTGTGAGAATGGGCCTTGATTTTGGGAGTTGTAGTTCACCTGTATCCAAAGACCACTGAACCCAGCCAATGACGGATCTGGACCACATTTGGCACACAGACTCAACATAGACTACTGTGGATACTGACATGTTTTGGGACAATTGCCCCAGGAATCTGGCAGTTGTAGTAGTTCATCCCCATCCAGACTGCACTGCAGCCAGGCGATGACCAGCCAACAACAGATCTGAACCACACTTGGTACACAGACCCAAAATGGCCAACTTTGAATACTGGCAGGGTTGGGGGAGGATTGACCCATGATTCGGGGAATTATAGTTCACTCACTCCAAGCAGAATACATAACATTCAAAGATAAATAATGCCTTTTTCAAATAACCCGGTCACTGCCGGGTCCCCAAGCTAGTTCTATATAATAGGACCTGAGCATCCACGAATTTGTTTATACCAGGAGTGTCCTAGAACCAAATGTTAACAGATACCAATGTCTCAGTGTGTATTCCAACCAGTGTGCATTAAAGTGATGATCCTCTGCCATCAACATTTGTCCAAATGCCCGATCACCATCTTCCAAAGCAGCTACTTTACTCTCAACTCAATAATGGAAAACAGAATGTTGGTGGACAACAAAAGAGATTTAAAGATGGGTTGAAAGTGAACCTTTAAAATGTGCCATAAACACTGAGAACTGGAGAGCCCGGGCCCTTGAGCATCTAACTGGTGGTCAGCTGTCACCAACAGTCCTGCCATGCCCCATGAAGACCTTCAGTGTTTACCCCTAGTTAAGCCTTTTTTAGTTAGAGGGATTAATATTTTATGTACAGTTTCTGGGTGGGGGGGGGTGTCAGTCTAGACAGACTCTTTGCATTTGAAGCCTCTGTCACCTTGCCCATTTAAGAATCTCCTCAGGGGAAGAGCCTCAGGCAAGGCACTTCTGGTTCTTGGAAGTGTCAGCCTTTTTATGACTTGAAGGTGAAGAGAGAGGAAGGCCGGAAGGTCTACAAAATAGCATGTTCAGTTGGGAGCCATTTTCAAGTCCAGTCAGAGGTGTATTCAAGTCCAGTCAGAGTTAAATTTTGAAACCATCTTAGAGACAATGTGTTGTCAAAGGCTTTCATGGCCAGGATCACAGGGTTGTTGTATGTCTTTCGGGCTGTGTGGCCATGTTCCAGAAGCATTCTCTCCTGACGTTTCGCCCACATCTATGGCAGGCATCCTCAGAGGTTGTGAGGTAGGTACCTCACAACCTCTGAGGATGCCTGCCATAGATGTGGGCGAAACGTCAGGAGAGAATGCTTCTGGAACATGGCCACACAGCCCGAAAGACATACAACAACCCATCTTAGAGACAGTTGAACACCATACAAGAAAGAGACAATAAGAAGAAATAAAGATTCAAGAGCCTTGGTTCGTCCAGAACTGTGTATATCTCTCAAAGACTTTACCTTTCATCATATAAACTTTGTAGTTAGATTCAGGAGGAAAGTCCAAAATCCTTATCAATTAATAAATCTTGTTTGATTCAACTATATAGTCTCAGATCTGTTCCCTGCACAGCCAGTTCACCTTCCAAGTAGTTAAGATAGTGTGGGGGCAGAACAAGTTCTATGGATTTTGAGGAGGCACAAATGGCTGAAAGTGAAAAATGTGCCAAGAGGAAGGCGCATCAAGCAAACCCTTGTTGGGACTGCCTTCCATTTGGAGATCTATGTTATTGTGAAAGACCATGCGGATCCATAATAGATCTCTACAGTTGCTTACAGACCAATACTCTTCCATTAGAAGGCAATCATACTCTGCAATGAGTGATAGCCTATGATGATAAGTGCTAGTCCCATGAGTTACTACACTGGGTTTATTTTGTGTCAAAAGCATTGCAAAATAAATAAGTCTAAAACTGATAAAATAAAGGGATCACAAGCTGCTAAATAGATTTAGACCAAAAACGGGCAACAGCAACTGCATTGTCTGTAGCTTTAAACAGTTCTTCCTCTGTGCATGAGTCTGGGCATTGTGAGCAAGCATACTGATGCTGAGTTGTTTGTTCTGCTCCGCAGTCGCAAAAGGTGGAGAATTCTTCTACGGGGGACATGGAAAAAGCCTCCTCGAAGACTGAGTAAATACAGTTGGCGTCCCGTGGGCAACGTTTCTTGTAAATGGCCAATCTTTCCAACCCAAAAGCATTGTTTTATAACTGGAGTTATAACACTAGTTATGATTAGACAGAGTAAAGTGGACAGTGCAGGCCACAGATTTTGAGTGTCATGAAAGGATAGAAAAGTTACATGTTGTTCATTTTGTTTCATTGAGCATTTTTCTCCCTTATATGCCAAGATGGGGAGAAATGTTTGTGGGGTTTTCCTCCCTCAAGTGTCAAAATAATTTAAATCAGAGTACTTTGCTCTTTGAATGGGGTGAGTATAGCAGGGGGCATCACTAGCTGCTCTGCTTCAGGCAGCTCATCCTAAATGCTGCTGCATGTCGGCCGTCCGTCCTGTATTGTAAAATACCCATTGACTGCCAAATGTTGGAAATGTCAAATTTTGCATATCACCCAGGCTTGGAATAAGTACACAGCCTGACAGCTTCTATATAATAATCATGTTAGAATTCAAAGGGCAGAATTTGGAGAAATCTGTATTCGTGTTTCCATCTCAGCTTCAATTTTGCCAGAAGCATTTAGTCTTTGACAGTTATGATTTCATACTTTATACCTACCTTGAAGATCAAATTACAGAATTTGAGGTGAAATCTTATAAAGATCAAATTGAAAATGTGAATGACAAAATTAGAAATTCTGATCCCATCTTGCTCCGAAATTGACGTGTTAAATACAGGTAATGGTTAAATCACGTACAAACTTTTCCTCGCTTTAAAAATACTTTCACCCTTTCAGTCTGTCTTACACATAGTTTTTCTGATGAGGCACTAAATGAAGAGGACTGAGGAATGTTCGGTGAATTTATTCGTACAGACGCTAGCTCTTTATGTCATCACTGCTGTGTTTAGAGAGAGGAGCAGAAGTGGAGTTTACTGCCTGCTAAATACATGCTAACCCAATTAGCGCCAGTACAAAAACAATAACACATGGGCTGTGTGTGCTTTCACTGCAGAAATAGGAAGCAACAAGGCAGAAGCACCTGTGGTGCTTTATACGTGGGTGGGGAGATGCCTCCTTTTTCTTTCCTCTTTTCTTTCTTTTCTTGCAGTTACTTTTTATTAAGCAAGAACACAATGGTACAGAGGAAAGCATGGAAGCTATAAATATACCATCTGTTACAATGCCAGCTGCCAGTGAGTGACGAGTGTGGCGTTAGGGAATCTTGCTGCTATGGCTCTGACGTTGACTAATGTACATGACAACTCCTCCTCCTCCTAAGTCAGTAAAGAGCAGCAAAACTTCAGAAATGAGAGCTTTCAACTCAAAGCTTGGAAATGTTACTTTTTGGACTACAACGTCCAGAGTGCTGAGGGAGTGATTCTGGGAGCTGTCATCCAAAAACATAATATCTCCAAGCTCTGTTTCTTTGTTTACTTATTTAGTCTATTAGTTTAATTTATACCCCATTTTTCTCCAAATGTTGTTTATAACTTGGTTAACATAGGAATTCAGTGTTAGATGGGTGACAATCTCACTGAAGACACAGGTTTGTAGTTTGGATAGACTCCTTAACTCAGCTTTGAATCTGGTGAATTGTTTTAATGCCATAAATAGTTTGATTATATTTTAATGTACTGTATATACTTGAGTATAAGCCTAGTTTTTCAACCCTTTTTTGGGCTGAAAAAGCTCCCCTCGGCTTATACTTGAGTGAGGGTCCTGGCTGGCTTCTATTCAGGTCGGCTTATACTTGAGTATAAAGGTATTCAGAGTTAGACAGTCTTATTAAAGTCTTATTATTATCTTAAATTACAGTTTTATATAAATATTCAAAAACATTTAACCTACTGATGCCTCAAATGATGCAATTTTATTAATATCTATTTTTATTTTTGAATTTGACCCATAGCTGCTGCATTTCCCATCCTCATCTTATACTCGAGTCAGTAAGTTTTCTCAGTTTTTGTGGCAAAATTAGGTGCCTCGGCTTATATTCAGGTCGGCTTATACTCGAGTATATACGGCACTCTTTTTAATGTTTTTATTTATGTTTTGAAATTTGGAACTGCTTTGAGTCACAGTTTTGAACCTGGGACAGAATAATGGTAGGCATTGCATACTGAATCAAAATATCACTCCAGAGTTCACTGATTTAAAAAGTATCCTACATTTGGAACTGTTAGTGGCAGTGAAAATTCATTGCCAGGGCCGGCCGGAGATATTTTTTGATGTGAAGCGGGGGTGCTGAAAAGCGCCCCCGCCACCGGCGCCATGGCCCCGCCCAGCGTGCCCTGGCCCCGCCTCCCACGCTGCGTGGGAGGCGGGGCCAGGGCGAATAGTGAGGGGGGCGGGGCCAGAGTTGGCCCCGCCCCCGCCCAGCGTGCCCTGGCCCCGCCTCCCACGCAGCGTGGGAGGCGGGGCCAGGGCACGCTGGGTGGGGGGGGGGCGGGGCCAGAGTTGGCCCCGCCTCCCACGCTACCCCCGCTCGCCCGTCTGGCCTTTTGTAGCAGGCCAGACTTCAGCGGAGGTTCCTCCAGGCCGCAATCGCGGCCTGGAGAAACCTCCGCTGAAGTCTGGCCTGCTAGAAATGGCCAGACGGGCGAGCGGGGGTAGCGTGGGAGGCGGGGCCAGCTCTGACGCCGCTCCCCCCCCCCGCCCAGCGTGCCTTGGCCCTGCCTCCCACGCAACGTGGGAGGCGGGGCCAGGGCACGCTGGGCGGGGGGGGGGGGGCGGGGCCAGAGTTGGCCCCGCCTCCCACGCTACCCCCGCTCGCCCGTCTGGCCTTTTGTAGCAGGCCAGACTTCAGCGGAGGTTCCTCCAGGCCGCAATCGCGGCCTGGAGAAACCTCCGCTGAAGTCTGGCCTGCTAGAAATGGCCAGACGGGCGAGCGGGGGTAGCGTGGGAGGCGGGGCCAGCTCTGACGCCGCTCCCCCCCCACCGCCCAGCGTGCCTTGGCCCTGCCTCCCACGCAACGTGGGAGGCGGGGCCAGGGCACGCTGGGCGGGGGGCGGGGCCAGAGCTGGCCCCGCCTCCCATGCTACCCCCGCTCGCCCGTCTGGCCTTTTGTAGCAGGCCAGACTTCAGCGGAGGTTCCTCCAGGCCACGATTGCGGCCTGGAGGAACCTCCGCTGAAGTCTGGCCTGCTACAAAAGGCCAGACGGGCGAGCGGGGGTAGCGTGGGAGGCGGGGCCAGCTCTGAGGCCACTCCCCCCCCCGCCCAGCGTGCCTTGGCCCCGCCTCCCACGCTGCGTGGGAGGCAGGGCCAAGGCACGCGGGGCGGGGGGTGGGGAGCGGCCTCAGAGCTGGCCCCGCCTCCCACGCTACTCCCGCTCGCCTGTCTGGCCTTTTGTAGCAGGCCAGACTGCAGCGGAGGTCCCTGCAGGCCGCGATTGCGGCCTGCAGGGACCTCCGCTGCAGTCTGGCCAGCTAGGAAAGGCCAGACGGGCCAGGGCGCACTGGGCGGGAGGCGGGGCACCGTCAGGGCGGTGCCCCGCCTCCCGCCCAGCCTGACGGCGCCCCCCCGGGCCTGCGCCCGAGGCGGCGGCGTCAGGGGCCTCAATAGTGGGGCCGGCCCTGTTCATTGCTAAAGTTCCTCACAGGGTGATTTTTTTTTTTTAGCAAAATTGTTCCAGGGAGATAGCCTTTTCCTCCCTCTGAGACTGAGAGAATGAGACTTGCCCAAGGTCCACCCAGTGGGTTTTCTTGGCTGAGCAGGCATTTGAACCTTGTTTTCCAGAGTTATTGTCTGGCACTCAAATCACTACAGCATTCTGACTACAGAGCTGATCAAATTTTATCTTCTTCTTCAGACATAATGTGATTAGCACATGGTTGGTAACTTGAAGGATTCTTGACCTAACATCTCCACTGAAATAATAAATTTTGCTTTAGGGGAAAAAAAATTAAAACTTGCAGCAGAGAGGAGGTGGCATGAGGAAAGACTGTAGGACAGTGGTTCTCAACCTAGGGTTCCCAGATGTTTTTGGCCTCCCAACTCCCAGAAATCCTAACAGCTGGTAAACTGGCTGGGATTTCTGGGAGTTGTGGGCCAAAAACATCTGGGGACCCCAGGTTGAAAACCACTGCTGTGGGAGATCAGTGGGAGAACACCTGCTTTCCATGCAGGTTCAGTCTCCTATTGGTATATTTAGACCAGTGGTTCTCAATTTTGGTCCTCCAGTTGTTTTGGACATCAACTCCCAGAAATTCTAGCCTGTTTACCAGCTGTTAGGCATTGTGGCAGCTGAAGTTCAAAACACCTGGAGGGCCAAAGGTTGGGAACCACTGCTCAAGACTGAGCTAAGGAAGATCCCTGTCTCAGAGGTCAATAAAGAGCTGCCACTAGAGACTGAACATCACATGTTGCTGGACTGATTTAAAAATATACATTTTTATACACATCACCAAAGCCAATGATGAGGAGGCCCAGTCATGTTTTTTTTTTTTTGGGGGGGGGTACATATTTTTCTGATTCCTGGTTTAGATCAGGTGTCCTCAAACTGATGTTTTCCAGATGATCTAGACCACAACTCCCAATTCCTTAACACAAATGGAGGGCATCATATTGTGGGTTTAGTTGGATGTGCAGATGATCACACACTCCCATGCAATTAACACACTCCCATGCAATTACCAGGTAAATGATGATCTTCCATCCAGTTGCAATGACCAGTGCTGAACATCTAAATTTCCTCTGTCCTGGAACATGTATCTTTCCAGCTGAAAAGGCAATGAAGTTACCAATTCTAACTTCAGGGGCAGCAGTGAGGTATTGCCAGGATGATATCCATATCTCTGATGCATGTGTATACCTACTTTCCATATGTTTAAATTGTATACTGGGATAGACATTTTTGGTGTTGTCACAATGCCAGGCTCTGCTGGTACACAGGCAGAGGTGAACCAAAACAAACACCCAGCTTGGGTCGAACTGTTTAATTAAAGCAGCACTTACTGTCTGGCTGTTTTCAAAGTCCTAATGTAAAACATAAAGATAGCACTCAGCCACAGAATCAAAACAAAACTGATAGCAAATGCCAATGTGGGTACAAGAAGACACCATAGTCCAGTCCAATAGTCAAACATCGAGAGTTCAATGAGTAAAGTCCAAGGAGAAAGAGTCTATACCATAGTCAATGGCCAGTCCAGAGGTTCCAGAGTTCCAAGAGTTCAGGAGACAGACCAGGATACTGAAAATCCACAAACCTGGGGGAGGAACCAGCAGCATTCACAGCCAAAATAAAACAAATACTTTCCCCCCCAAAGATCATTCTTCAGGCTAGCTCCATATATCCAGTGCAACCCAGCTGCAACCTATCTCTTGCATTTCTCCACTCTGACTTGCTTTCACCTGTAACTCCTACTTACAGATTACTCAGCCCTGTAGAACTCAGACTTACATTAACGCTTTCCATCACCAACTGCTGAACATGATACATGACAGGTGTATTTTCCATGTATTTAAACTGAACAGTGGCATCAACAACTTTGGTGGATTCTGGGAAGCTTTTTTTCCCTCCAAGACCCTCCAAGAGGCAGCAGGATTGCAAAAAAATTCCTTCCCAAAGAGGAAAATTTTGAAGGAACCTTAGATCCATTTCTGGGTTTGAAAAACAGTGGGTATTTTTTAAGAAAATAGTGCTGGAAATGGATGGGCTGTGACCTATTTAAAAGATGAAATGTAATTCCTGGAAGTTTTTAGGAAAGTCGGTTTACTTGTTTTTGCCATTACAACGACAAGTTGTTGGGTTTTTTTTTCCTCCTTCTCTTCTGCGTGTATGTATGTAAATGAACAGCCATTACAAAATTCCATAAGTCTCTCCCATTTGTCAGTTCTAAAGGTAAAGGAAAAGAATGATCAGAAAAAGCAGCTCTTCTCTCTGCGTGCTACTCTCCCAACTTGTGTCTCCTGGGGATCCTTACTCTATTAAAACTACCTTGACACCTCCTATCATTTCGGGAAACTGAGAGTGTGACCAATATGCTTTTATACCTTGCAGCATCCCTCTGGTTCAGCCAACTGAGTTGCCATTGCCAAGGCACTCTGGGGATAATGTAGGAGAACAGAGAGCTGTTAGAAAATTGATCTATGCCCTTCCATTTATTTCAATTTTTCTGTCATTTAGCGAGTTTGGAAGGACACCCTGTGAGATTGAAAGCAAGGTCTTAGCACAGAACTGTTAAAACGTCCACCCGAGTGTTATATCACCGTAGGCTCTTGGTTTCACGTATGCATAGGAACATCAGGTTATTCACATATGCTTTTTTCAACAGTGCCCTGTCCAGAAAGAGAGCGATGGTCTCCCTCTGAATTGATTCAGACCTCGTTCTTCCCGCTTGCCTCATTCATCTAAGGCTGTAGACTGCTCCTGAAGCAAAAATGATTCAGCAACTTCTCTTAACAACGATGAAAAGGTCAGTGATTTGCAAAAATGGGAGCAGGTTTATATGTGGCCTCCTCCAAGCAGGGCTTTTTAAATTTGCAGGCTGTTGAGGCTCTCAATGTCAATTTGGCTCTGTTTCAAGAGAGGGAAATGGATGGGGATGGGAGGAGGAAGAATGACGCCTCAGACTGCCGCAGTGCCATAGCGAGGTTGCTGCATGCGTGGCGCTCCATAATGAAATGCACGCTGCTGGGTACAAATCACCATGTTTTTTTGGCTGGCCATTTTAGCCCATTGGCCTGATTTAGTTCCTCCTTTTAATTATTTCCTGTAGCTCCCCATTGCAAGAATGTGCGATCCCAAAAGGAATCACCGACAATCTTGCATTTTCTTAACTGTCTGCTCTTCCTGTTATATGTGTGTATAGAAAGAAAGAGGAGTCATTCATTTATTTCTGCCACATTACCCCTTCCTGGTTGTCACACGATCTTGTGATCCCACAATACCCAGTAGGGTATTTATCAGACATTTATAGTGTCAGCCTCAGGGTGCCTAATTAAGCAATAAATCGCCACTTAACTCCCCATAAGTAAATGCAGGACAGGATGAAGAAAGCTAAAAAGAGAGGGAGCCTAAATACTCTTAATATCTTGGCAAACTATGGGAACTGAACTACTGAAGAAGATAAAGGAAGGAAGATAATAATATAAATGAACAATTAAATAGTTTATTTATTTGACAGCTGCTGAACTTGCAGACCGAAAGGTCCCAGGTTCGAACCCCGGGAGTGGCGTGAGCGGCCGTGGTTAGCTCCAGCTTCTGCCAACCTAGCAGTTCGAAAACATGCCAATGTGAGTAGAACAATAGGTACTGCTCTGGCAGGAAGGTAACGGCGCTCCATTGCAGTCATGCCGGCCACATGACCTTGGAGGTGTCTATGGATAACGCCAGCTCTTTGGCTTAGAAATGGAGATGAGCACCAACCCCCAGAGTCAGACATGACTGGACTTAACGTCAGGGGGAACCTCATTTATTTGAATTAACTTGAAAGATTTCTTCACTATTATATGCTAAGATACAGTAGAGTCTCACTTATCCAACATAAACGGGCTGGCAGAACATTCGATAAGCGAAAATGTTGGATAATAAGGAGGGGTTAAGGAAAAACCTATTAAATGTCAAATTACATTATGATTTTAGAAATTAAGCACCAAAACACCATGTTTTACAAGAAATTGACAGAAAAAGCAGTTCAATACCCGGTAACGTTATGTTGTAATTACTGTATTCACGAATTTAACATCAAAACATCAAATGTATTGAAAACATTGACTACAAAAACATTGACTACTTAAAGGCAGACTGCGTTGGATAATCCAGAATGTTGGATAAGCTAATGTTGGATAAGTGAGACTCTAATGTATTGTTAAACAATTGAAATTCTGTCTGATCTTGGAAGTGAAGCAGGGTCAGCCTTGGTTAATTCTTGGGTAAGAGACCCACCAAGAAAACCCAGGTGCTCTAGAGCAATGGTTCTCAACCGTCCTAATGCCCCGACCCTTTGATACAGTTCCTCATGTGGTGATGACCCCCAACCATAACATTATTTTCATTGCTACTTCATAATTGTAATTTTGCTACTGTTATGAATCGTAATGGAAATATCTGTTATGCAGGATGTATTTTCATTCACCGAATAAATTTGACACAAATACCCAATACGGCCAAATTTGAATATTGGTGTTGGGGGTGTGTGTGTGTGATTTTGTCATTTGGGAGTTGTAGTTGCTGGGATTTATAGTTCATTTACAATCAAAAAGCATTCT
The DNA here is from genome assembly GCF_035594765.1 of Anolis carolinensis. NCBI lineage: Eukaryota > Metazoa > Chordata > Lepidosauria > Squamata > Anolidae > Anolis > Anolis carolinensis. The sequence continues at coordinate 202,935,872 of NC_085842.1, forward strand.
GAACTCTGCCAATGATGGAACTGAATCACACTTGGCACACAGAACTCCCATGACCAACAGAAAATACTGGAAGGGTTTGGTGGGGCATTGACCTTGAGTTTGGGAGTTGTAGTTCACCTACATTCAGAGAGCACTGTGGACTCAAACAATGATGGATCTGGACCAAACTTGGCATGAATACTCAATATGCCCAAATGTGAACACTGGTGGAGTTTGGGGAAAATAGACTTTTACATTTGGGAGTTGTAGTTGCTGGGATTTATGAACCCCACCAACAATAGAATTGGGCCAAACCTCCCACACAGAAGCCTCATTACCAACAGAAAATACTGGTCTTTAATGACCTCACTGACACCCCTTGGGTCCCAACCCCCAGGTTGAGAAACACTGCTGTAGAGAAAGGAGTGACAAAGCTACCTATGAGTATTCCTTGCCTAAGAAAATTCAAAGAAATGAGGTTGCCAGAAGTTGCCAGAGGTCTTGAAGATACATACATACACATACAGTCCCTCCAAGCTGCTCGTCCTCAGGAGGAGATTTAAGAGGTGTCGCCATCTGAGCACTTTGCCACAAGACAGCCAGACTTGATCTTAAGAGCTTTTTTTATTGATAATCAGTCTCAGGGCAAAACCCAGATTAATGTATAGATTTTGGTTCACATTGTACATTTCCAGGAGTAATGGACCCCTGTGTTTCCCAGTGGGTGTTATGCAAGCCTTCTGTGTGACTTGGCAGTTTGGAACAGCACAGATTGTTGAAACGAACTGCATTCTGTATCAGCTACTCTTCCCACTCCCCTGTATAGAAAAGGCTTCTGGCTAGAGTTGAGGCTGCACTAGTTGAAGTTGCATGCCCTCTTCTTACAGATAAGAAAGGTGTATTAAATCTACGGAAGCTGGTGTGTGCTTCCTGTGTTTTCTTGATATGAATTCCAACCAGTTCATAACAATGTTCCAGAACTTGGCAAACTTACTTTTTTGGCTACAGTTTCCAGGAGCCAGTGTGATTGCTTTGGAGTTCCAAAAAGCAGCTCTCCCAAGATGTGCAGTGGCTGGAACAATATATGTGGACATTCCCATAGAGGAAGGATAAACAAGGCCCCTTCTGCACTGCGATATGAAATCCAAATTATCTGCTTTGAACTGGATTATATCACAGTATATATGGTCCGCGGCATCACCTTTACTACATCGTTGCAATGATAGTGACTGGTCTTGCAAAGCCCTCTTATAATGTCGAGGCAACAGCGATGTTGGGAGGGGAAAGGTTGAATTCCCACGAAAGGCATGACAACGAGCCTCATGACTGCAGCTTCTCTTCCTCCTCGCCCTGAGCGAAGCCATTCCATGTGGCGCCTGGAATGGAGGCTCTTTGGTGTCTTCATTTTTAGGCCTGGTCATTTGGAGTGGTGATTCAGAAAATTGCATTGGCTAGACCACATCAGCTCTAGATTATTAAATATGGTTCTCTGTGAGCGAGCAGATGGCAACTACTGGATGGCATATGTTTTCTATCATTAACTAGAGCTGATGTGGTCTATCCAATGCAATTTTTTGAATCAGCACCCAAATAACCAAATCAAATCTTAACTTGATGAAAAACTGTTTTGTAACCGTTGTTGTCGAAGGCTTTCATGGCCGGGATCACAGGGTTGTTGTATGTCTTTTGGGCTGTGTGGCCATGTTCCAGAAGTATTCTCTTTGTAACCCTTTTGGTACTAATGTTGGAGGGTGGCCAAAGTGGTCCCAGGACAAATTGGTTCCTAGTCAAGGTGGTCCCTGGTCAAAAAAAAGGTTGGGAACCACTGCTGTACAGGGAAACCAGATGGCTCAGTTTCCATGCCTTACTCTGCTTCATGTCTTCATTGGTCTCCTCCATACCTCTGAGTGAAGGCTAATGTGAATGGTTGAAATAGCCTCAAGGGACTGGAAGCAAGCCAGGTAAATAGTCAGGCACCACTAGTTGGCAGTGCCACCTCTAACAGTACCATATTGCCCAAAATCTTAGATGAAAACTGAAACACATGAAGCCAAGCAACATCAGAGTCTGGTCAAGGTGCCAAGAGTTAATAAGAAATAACAGCCAAAGCAGTAATTGTACAACAGAGGAAATAGCTTTCTTAATATGATATCCTAAGGGGTGAATAGATGAAGGCAAGAACTGATGTCTCAATAATGCAGTTAGACTTCACAGTGTTGGTCTTAGCAAAGGGCAGGATTCCTCTTCTGAAGTGTTTTTGCTCAGAGACCCTATAAAAGAAAGCAGTCATCCTCTCTCCAGTTGCTGTCTTCCCCAGGACCACGATATGGGAGCTAATCATAAAATGTTGTGCTGCGGTAGCTAGGCTTGTGAGCAGCTCGGAGGTGTCGCTTTCTTTTCCCTGATACCTCCCCCTCCCCTGTATTGCAGGTTGGAATTAAAGTTGTGTAGGCTGCTGCATTTTCTCTGCTGTCGACAACAAGAGCTATGTTTATTGAGCCTTCCTGCTGCTGAATACTAATGACCTGCTGCAGGAGCCCTGCAGACTGAAGGTCTCTGGGTAGGAATCTCATCTAAAGAAGCTGAGAAAATACAAACTCCCCCCTCCTGAATGCGGGCTGATAGAAAGCACAGTGCAACAGTACTGCATACAGTGTTTTGTGCCAGAGTTGTGTCCCACCCCAACCCCAAACATGTAGCTCTCATTTATCTTGGAAGCAAGAGGGTCCTACACAGACCAAGGAAAAAGTATCTCACACAAATAAATCATTGGCGATTTTGCTAGCTAGGGTGATACTTGCTAGTTCAAGTGGTCTTTTGATAAGGATCTCATTCTTTAAGGTGAAATCTATCAACCTAGATAGTCCATCAACCCCTGCTCATAGCCAGTACAACATCCATGAATAACACATGCAGAGGACAAGAAAGATAGTTGTTTTCATGCCTTGCTTATGTCATGGACCATATGCAGCTCTTGCCTATTTTTTTAATCTCCAGGTTATTCTGTATGCCCCTTGACCAGAGCTGTGTGTCAGCACATTAGTGAGTCAGCTGTAGTGTGTAGGTGTGTCGCACAAATGTAATGAGAAATGACTAAAATTGGAAAGGGGGAATCAGTTGGAACAATGTGAGAAAGTGTGGATAAAGAATTTAAAGTTTACTTTGAGTAATGATTTGACAGAAAACTTTTATAAGATGATATTAGGTAGCATTTGACAGCAAAGATTCTAAGGACTTCATCACAATGAAACAGGGAAGTGTTTGGTAGAGTAGAGCTCAGTCAGACTTCATGTTGAAATGAAACGGATGATTTCCCAACCTTCATCACACTGTTAAATCTATCAGTTGTACTCAGTATTCTTTCAGTTGATTTGCCATCACACTGTAGAGATTTGGCCCGACCCACCATCCCTCTCCCCATGTTCTTTGTTGAAAAAACCCTTCTCTCTTTAAAATGTTACCTGTTAGGTGTCTTCAATTCCCTTCAATCTAGTCTCTCTCTCTGCTGCTCCACTGGGAAAGAAAGAAACGAAGGAGGGGAGGGAGGGAGGGGAGGAAAGTGGTGATGTACTTTCCTTCTCCCTCTCGGCTGCCTCACAGAGAAGGGTGTGGACCTTGGGAAACTATAACTCCCATGACTGCATAGTATGAAACTATGGTATTTAAAGTAAGGTCCAGCTGCATTTATTTCACAGTGTAGCTGCACCAAGAGAAGGTTCATGGAACTTGGGAAACTGCAATTCCCAAAACCATCTCATGGAGACATGGCATTTAATGTAAGGCCCAACTGCATTCATTCCACAGTGTAGATGCACCCAGAGAAGGGTATGGACCTTGAGAAACTATAACTCCCAGGAGGACTTCATCGCACGGAGCCATGGCATTTAAAGTGGGGTGCAAGGGCATTCATTTCATATTGTAAATGGGTCCTTAATGCATTGATTCTCCAGTGCAGATGCAGCCAGAGAAGGGCATGAACTTTGGGAAACTATAACTCCCAGGAGGACTCCATCGCATGGAGCTATGATATTTAAAGTGAGGTCCAAGAGCATGTAATGAGATCCTTAATTCCCTTTTGTAGAGTCTGCTGAATTTTATCTTACAGTTTGTATATTTTGTTCAGACTCTAATGTTCTAATGTTTTATGTTGATATTTTATGCTGGTTTGTATGATTATACTATTTTACCTGTTTTACATTGGTTTAATTATGCTGTATTTTATTGTATTTTGGAACTGGGCGTGTCCCCATGTGAGCCGCCCCGAGTCCCCTCTGGGGAGATGGGAGCGGGATATAAAAATAAAGTTATTATTATATTATTCATTCCATAGTGTAAATGCACCCAGAGAAGGGTATGGACCTTGGGAAACTATAACTCCCAGGACTGCACAGCATGGAAACATGGCACAATAAACTTTCTCTAACTTTCCTTAACAAGGGTATCTTGGCTCCTCCAACAATTTCCCCTCCCACAAATTGGGAAAACGTCTCATTTTAATCCTGAGAGCAACGAATGCCATCACATTAGAGAATTGGCCATTCATCTGGATCATTCCCCAAAAATCAATTTTCTCACCACCTCCTGAAATGTTTGAAAAGAATGCTCTATCCTACACTTGAACACAACCTAATGTGATGAACACAGAGGGTTACCAGATTTTAAGTGTAGGACATGGTGAAATTTAATAAATGTGATGAAGTGCTAAGTTGTACAAAGGCAGATCTAGTACAAGTGAGCATAATATTGGGACATTTTATGATATTCAGAAAGATCCATTAATAGGGGTTTGAGGAAAGTTGATGTAAGCATCTCCAAAGAGCAATCCAAGGTTTAAAGGATGTGAAAGTTAAGTGGGAGCAGTTTAGATCATGGTGGGAATTGTGGGAGTCTTTATAAACTGTGAGACTGCAGCTCCCATCACCCTAATCCATATAACCAATGGCGAGAACTCTGGGATTTTTGATTGAACTACAGGGCGCTTTCAGACAGCACTAAATCATGGGTTTTAAACAGGGGCAAAAATCCCAGGACTTTAGAAGAGATCCACATACAGGCATTAGTCCTGGGATTTCTGCCTCCGTTGTCCAGACTTGCTGCTTTATTCCGAGATTTAGAGGCTCCCAAGATGGCCGATGTGACACTTCCGCCGGAAACCTTGGCAGCTTTTTTTTTTTAAGCCCTGTGATGCGGATATACGGATATGCGGATCTTGGCAAAAGTTCTGTTCTTTGTCCTGGCCAGAAAAACTGTGCCCTCCAGATGTTTCATGAAGTATCTGCCACACAAACAAATCTAATGGCACAAGTAAAAAAACTAAGAGTAAAAATTACGAAAAATCAAGAGTACTCCCAAGCAACTTCAAGAGCCTAAAGGACGAATTTGACCTCCAGGATGCTTGGCGCTTTCACAATCCAGATACGCAGGATTATACATTTTATTCAGACAGGCACAAGACCTGGGCTAGAATCGACATGATTTGGCTTTCTAATTCACTATGTACCAAATTAAAAGAGATCAAAATACACCCCAGAGATAAATTGGATCACTGTCCCATAACAATGAGTATAAATAAACCAAAAAGGAATTTTAAATGGAGAATGGATGAGAACTTATTAAAACTGGATGAAGATATTAAGAAAAATAGAGAATTAGCAAAAGAGTTCTTTTTAATGAACAATACACCAGACATTAAAGAACAAATAATATGGGACACATTTAAAGCAGTGCTTAGAGGATATTTAATACAACAAAAATCGGAGAAAAAGAAGAAGAAGAATAAAGTTATTGATAAAATAAAAAAAGAAATAGAAAGGCTGGAAAACAACTTGAAAAGTGATCCGTCAAATATGGGAACATTAAAAGACTTAAGCAATTGGAAAAACAGAAAGACACAAGAGGAATTGGAAGAAACTGCTAAACAATTAAAATATATAAAACAATACAATTTCAAAAACGCGAATAAACTGGGCCCTTGGCTGGCAAGGAAATTAAGGAAGAAAAAACAACAACAATATATAACCAAAATAATCAAAGATGGGAAGGTACACGTGTCGGATGAGGAGATCCTGATAGCATTCAGAGAGTTTTACACCAATTTATATAAAAAAGAAGAAATAGACCCAGACAAAATATCTCAATACCTAGGTGAACTCCGTCTATCAAAAATAACAGACCAACAAAGAGAGTTACTAAATAAAGAAATTACTTTGGAAGAAATTAAGAATGCATTGAAAGTAATAAAACCGAATAAAGCTCCGGGACCGGATGGCTTCCCAGTGAGTTTTTATAAGGCACTACAAGAAGAGACTCTACCACATTTACACAAAATTATGAACAAGGCATTGGAAAATGCAGAAATTCCCGAAACGTGGTCCCAAGCAGAAATAATAACCATTCCTAAGGAAAACAGCGACATGACAGACATGAGGAACTATAGACCAATTTCTCTACTAAATTCAGATTATAAAATTTTTACAACAGTCCTTGCAAAAAGATTCAAGGAATTCTTACAAATTTGGATTGGACCAGACCAGAAAGGCTTTTTACCAGGAAGAAATATATGTGAAAACGTAAGATGTATGGTTGACATTATCGAATATTATGATCTACACTATGAAAAAGAGGCAGCCTTACTCGCGATTGACGCAGAGAAGGCGTTTGATAACTTAAATTGGACCTTCTTTAAATTGTTAATGAGGGAAGTAGATATTGGTCACCAATTTTTAAATGCCATTGAAGCAATTTATTGTAAACAAGTTGCTAAATTAAGCATAAACGGCCAACAATCCAGTAATATTGTAATTGAGAAAGGAACGAGGCAAGGATGCCCTCTCTCACCCCTCATTTTTATTTTTGCATTGGAAACGCTAATTAGAAATATTTGTAATGACAAAGAGCTAAAAGGAACCAAGATAAAAGGTCAAGAATATAAAATTCGAGCCTTCGCTGATGACATAATTTGTATAATTGAAGAACCGAAAAATCAACTACGTAATTGGATCCAGAAAATAGAAGATTTTGGCAAATTAGCAGGTTTCAAAATAAATAAAGTAAAATCAAAAATTTTAACAAAAAATATTACAGAAAAAAACAAAGGAAAACTTCAGGAAATATCCGGCATAGAAGTGGCATCTAAACTAAAATACTTAGGTATTACGTTAATGGCGAAAAACGCCCAACTACTGAAAAACAATTATCAAGCAAAATGGAAGGAAATCCAAAAAGATTTGCAACAATGGAAATTCACTAATATATCACTATTAGGACGTATTGCGGTAATTAAAATGAATGTTCTGCCGAAACTACTATATCTCTTTCAAAACCTACCAATTATAAGGAATTTTAAAATTTTTAGTGATTGGAATAAAGAAATAGCAAAATTTATATGGAAAAACAAAAAGCCTAGGATTAAATATGTGATGATGACCGATTCTAAAAACAGAGGTGGATTTGGCCTCCCAAATTTGAAATTATACTATGAAGCTTGTGCTTTAAAATGGGCCAAATCATGGGTGAATTTGACGGATGAAAATATTTTAGTGCTAGAAGGATTCGACTTAAGAAGAGGGTGGCATGCCTACTTGTGGTATGGTAAAAGATCGGTGGAAAAAAACTTTGGGAACCATTTCATTAGGGCTTCATTGCTAAAAATTTGGGAGAAATATAAAGGATACTGGTATAGCAAAGTACCATTATGGGTGTCGTCATTGGAGGCTAATCAGAGACATATATTGGGTTGGAAAAACTGACCAACATACAAAGATCTATTAAATAAATCAAATGGCATGTATATATTAAAATCTTTGGAAGAGGTGAAAATTAAATTTAGAAATATATCATGGTTCCAATATGCGCAAATTAAAGATCAATTTATAAAAGACAGGCAATTGGGATTTTGTGAAGCGGGGGAAAGATTGGATAAATTGTTACCAATTAAGAAAAAGGAAATATCGAAAATGTACAATGTTTTACTGGAATGGTCTACTGAATCCGAATCTGTGAAGCAATGTATGGTAAACTGGGCAAGGAATATTGGACGTCCGATAAGATTTGAGGAATGGGAACAAATTTGGAATAAAAAATTAAAATATACATATGCTTGGGACTTGAAGGAGAAGTCTGTGTCATTGTGTACTACTTAATGTGAAAGTACTTATTGCACCCCAGAAACTTCATTTTTCTGCCACAAACTTCATTAAACAGGTGAAGGACGAAGTTCTTTTTCCCAGGACAGAGTTTTTGCCTTCTACTCAAGTGTCACCTTCTTTTTAGGAACTGACCAATCAGGAACAAACATCTTAAACCCAGGAACAAACCTAGATTAAAAATTTCGTGATCTCCAATTGCAGGGACATACAGTCATGCGAAGATCTGGATATTCGGCTAAAAACTGAGATATTCCTGCGCCTGTAAATCTCCTGGGTTTACAGGAAATGGCATCTGGCCACCCTCCTGTTTGCTGTGGGAGCTCCTGGGATAAAAGTACTGTCTGGACAGGCCCATATATGTCAGTCTCCCCCTCCTATTTTAAGGAGTTATTTAGCAGAAAAGAAAATCAAAATGAAAGAAAAATCAGCCTGAGAAGAAGGATAAAGTCACAAGATGTTTTGACAAATCAGAACTGAATATTTGTTTTCCCTGATGAATACTTACATTTGAATTTGCATCTTGTGACTGTAATTTGCCTGGGCACCTTTTGACATCATTAGATTTGAATCAACTACTGCTGTGTAGCACACTTGAAACATAATCAACAAACAACTCATCCTGCAATGCCAGGTAGCTCATCATTGCTTTGAATTGTGAAAAGGAGAAATAATTAACACCTCACTTCATATTGTGGATTGGAATTAGTTAATGCAAAGTACTCTGCTTCCTATTCCCAACTACAACTTCGGGAATTTAATTAGAGCATCTCAGCCATTGATATGGTACTAAGTTTGACTCAAGAAGACAAAGTTTTGGAAAAAAGAAAGAGAAAGAGAGAGAGAGAGAGGGAGGGAGAAGAGAGAGAGAGAGGACTATCTAAAAGAACAGTCCCAATTTGCAAAGGTTTGTAAGGAATTTGAGCCCTTATTCGTGTGCAGGAGTCTTGGAAAACTCTTGGATGTAGAAAGCAGCCCGTGTTCTTCTAAGGGAATCTGACAATTTATGTCAACTGGTAATTATTTTTTAATTACCAGATGAAGATTTCCTTGTTAACAATAGCTATGCAGAAAAGTCATCCAACCTGCATGTGGAGACAGGTAGAATGATGGCTTCCTGAAGAATAATGAGATGTGAATGTTGAAATAGATTTGTTAAAAATGTCTGTGTTTGGATAGTCACTCATTAGTGAGCTTTTACTAATGAGAACAAGGACTTTACCACACCAGCCTGTTATCTTATCCCAGTTATGTTGTTGTTCTCTTTATTCCTCCCACTACCTTTTGCTACAGCTGCAAGTTGTACAATTTTGACATTTTCACAAGACCTTTCTCTGCTTTGTAATACTGCAACAGTAGTGGAAGGAAATTATTGCATTAGGAAGAGTGGCGGAACAACAGCAATACTGGATTCATTGATGGTTTTTTTTTGCCACCAATGAAAAAAGGTGATCCATTCATGATTCAAGCACAGTGGTTCTCAACCTTCCTAATGCTCATAAAGAGAATCATAAAGTTGGAAGAGACCTCATAGGCCATCCAGTCCAATCCCCTGCCAAGAAGCAGGAAAATCACACTCAAAGCACCCCTGATAGATGGCCATCCAGCCTCTGCTTAAAAGCGTCAAAGAAGGAGCCTCCATAATACAGACTCCTTAATACAGTTCCTCATGTTGTGGTGACCCCCAACCATAACATTATTTTTGTTGCTGATTCATAACTGTAATTTTGCTATTGTTATGAATTGTAATGTAAATATCTGGTATGCAGGATGTATTTTCATTCACTGGACCAAATTTGACACAAATATCCAATACGCCCAAATTTGAATACTGGTGAGGTTGTAGGGGATTGATTTTGCCATTTGGGAGTTCAATGAGCATTCTGAAATCCACCAATGATGAGATTGAACCAAACTTGGCACACAGAACTCCCATGACCAATAGAAAATACTGGACGGGTTTGGTGGGCACTGACCTTGAGTTTTGGAGTTGTAGTTCACCTACATTCAGAAAGCACTGTGGACTCAAACAATGATGGATCAGGACAACACTTGGCACAAATACTCAATATGCCCAAATATGAATACTGGTGGAGTTTGGGGAAAATAGACTTTGACATTTGGGAGTTGTAGTTGCTGGGATTTTCAGTAAAGCTACTATCAAAGAGCTCCTTGAACCCCACTAACAATAGAATTGGGACAAAGGACAGGCAGATAGATCTTCAGCCATCTCTGCCAAAGAGGTCACTTAACACCATCAGAAATATGTGTTTTCTGATGGTTTTCGGTGATCACTCTGAAGCTCCCTCATGACCCCCCAGGATCCCGACCCCCAGGTTGAGAAATGCTGTTCTAGTACAGTGTGGCTACGAAACAGCCCAAGATGTCTTGTGGTTAACTTCTGTTGTTGAGTATCAAATACTGTAATGGCTGCAGCCAATTATCAAATATTAAGATATCTGAAGGCTTGTAACAGAGAGGAGGGTGCAGGTTTGTTTCCTGCTGCCCCAAAGGGAGGAACCAGGTCTAATGGCATTATGTTATGGAACCGTAGAAACTTCAACTGAAAATTAAAAGAAATCTTTGGATGGGAAGAGTGATCTAACAATGGAAGCACTTACCTAGAGAGGTGTTAAAGTATCTTTCTTTGGATATCTTAAAAAGAGGTTGGACAGCTGCTTTTGTCGATGACTAAATGGGCTTCCTGTTTTAAGCAGAGGGCTGGATTCAATGCCCTATGCAACACAATAATCAGCTTTCCCCCCCAATACCAGGAAGAGTTTATTTTGTATAACTCCAGAATTTTTTTGTGTGAATTGTAGTCCCTGAGGAAGGTCAATGTTGTCAGTGCCTGAAATGTATTGAGTTTTTAAGAGCATATAAAGAAAGTTACTATCTTGGAGCTGTCCCTCCTAGTCTGAAATGACCTTTTCATCAGGGGTGTGCGAAACATCAGAAATCTGTACCATTTTTTGTTCCAGTTTTGGGGAAAATCAGGAAATTTGAGAGGTATTTTTTTGGATCCATAATCTGGAATCTGGAGTTCTGTTTTCATTCCAGGAAGAATTGGTTCATTGGTGCCAATGGGGGTACTTTAGAGGTTTGTATCTCTGTCATTTTTATGACTATCAGGTTGAAGCTTGGCACACTCGTAGGTCACATTTATGACTGCAAGTCTGGCAAGTTTTATATCATTTTGAAAATCCACTGACTTTTTGGGAATTTTAAAAACTTTTTAAAAATAATTTTAAAAAACCCAAAAGAGGTATCCTCTAGAATTTCTCTGCAGCAACAGAACAGGAGTAGGGCATAATTCCTGACAAGTTTCAAAAAGATCCACCCACCCACTGATCTTTAGGAAATTTTTCTAATTTAATCACACTCTCTCAGCCTGAGAGGCTGGAAAAATTATTATTTTTGGCTATTAGGATGAAACTTGCCACCCATGTAGATTACATTTACAACTGCAAGCCTGGCAAGTTTCACAATGTTTCATTAATCTACTGATTTTGGGGAATTTTAATTTTGTTACTAATAATATTTTTAAAAGCCACAAGAGGGGAGGAAAATGGACAGAACAAAGCCTTTGATTGACTGTCAAATGTGATGCAGCTGGCTGCATTGAAGAACATACAGGGGAAGAGGGGCCGGGCTGTGGCGCAGTTGGCTAGTAACCAGCTGCTATAAATCACTACTGACCGAGAGGTCATGAGTTCGAAGCCCGGGTCGGGTTAAGCCTCCGACCATTAATAGCCCCGGCTTGCTGTTGACCTATGCAGCCCTGAAAGACAGTTGCACCTGTCAGTTAGGGAAATTTAGGGACGCTTTATGCGAGAGGCTAATTTACAACACCATAAAACTGCCAGCAAAACACGAGGAAAGGAATGCGGAAGTACAGCCACTACTGGACGGTGAAGCAACAGCTCCCCCTGTGGCCGGAATCGTGAAGCTGGAAAAATGTTAAAAATGCCTCTGAGTCTGTCTAATGTATGTTGTTGTCTGTTGGCATTGAATGTTTGCCATATATGTGTTCATTGTAATCCGCCCTGAGTCCCCTTCGGGGTGAGAAGGGCGAAATATAAATACTGTAAATAAATAAATAAATTCTCAGGCATTTTTATGGCTATCAAAATGAAACTTCTCACACTTGTAGGACGCATTTACAACTGCAAGCCTGTCAAGCTTCAAATCGTTTTGCTATTCCACTAATATTTGGGAAATTTAATTTTTTTTGACCAATAACATTGTTTTTAAAACACAAGAAGGGTTTCTGGGATTTGAAGTCCAAACCAGCTCATGCCACAAGACGGCAGGAGAATGAACAGTACAAAGTCTCTGACTGACTGAGAAACATGCACTTGCTGCTCAGTCCCATTGCCCACACCATGGAGAGATTGCTACTTGTGCTTGCAAAACAAACAAACAGCCAGAATATTAATGTGAACAGTAAGTTCAAATCAATTAGTCTTTCCCAAACGTTTAGCTGAAAGATTAGGAGATCAATTTTTCATTTTTGGAAGACTATGAGGTGGTCCTTCCTGATCTGAAATTATCTGAAATCCAAATTGACTAACATAATTTTGCACACCGCTACTTTTCATATGTGCTTATCAGTTCTCTCCTTTGGACTTATAGTAGAGTCGTTTAACCGACCTTCACTTATCCGACCTTCCGTCTTATCCAATGCTTTCTATCGGGATGCTTGCAAAGGGGCAAAAGACTTCTCAGGCGTGGTCTCCTATTAGTTCGAAGGCAGGGCGACGTGGCCTTCGGTGTTTTAGCAACACCGGCAAACACTCTTGGTTGACTGGCAACAGTGTTCTAAGGCAAGAGGCATGAGATGGAGGGAGGGAGGGAGGGAGGCCAAAGCAGCGCAAGTCACCTCTTCCCTGAAGGACTGTGACCTCCATGGCTCTGAGGGGTAGGTGCACATTACTTTTGCACTATGAACTCAGGTTGCAGCAACTAAACTAAGCCAAGGGCAAAGGCTAGAATCATAGAATTGTAGAGTTGGAAGAGACCTCACAGGCCATCCAGTCCAACCCCCTGCAAGAAGCAGGAAAATCTCATTCAAAGCACCCCTCACAGATGGCCATCCAGCCTCTGCTTAAAAGCCTCCAAAGAAGGAGCCTCCACCACAGTCCAGGGCAGAGAGTTACACAGCCGAACAGCCCTCACAGTGAGGAAGTTCTTTCTGATGTTCAGGTGGAATCTCCTTTCCTGTAGTTTGAAGCCATTGTTCCGCGTCCTAGTCTGCAGGGCAGCAGAAAACAAGCTTGCTCCCTCCTCCCTATGACTTCCCCTCACATATTTGAACATGGCTATCATGTCTCCTCTCAAGGATCTTCTCTTCTGCAGGCTAATCATACCCAGCTCTTTAAGCCACTCCTCATAGGGTTTGTTCTCCAGACCCTTGATCATTTTAGTTGCCCTCCTCTGGACGCTTTCCAGCTTGTCAACATCTCCCTTGGGGACAGTTGGGCCAAGAATGCAATTCCAGTTTCCTCACCAGTTTCTGCTACTCCTGCCAGCTTTTAAATTCCTCTTCACTGTTTTCTCAATTCCTCAAGTTTGATCTTCAGAGTGTGCTGCCCAGGGCACTAACACCTGAGAAGCAATTTGTGGATGTGAGCGACTATTTGCAGCTTCTGATGGCTGTGGATGAGTAGTTGCAGATGTTTTGTTGATTAGTTTTCTGAGATCTTCCATGGGAAATGCTCAGGTCCTTTCAGCAATAGCCAAGCCTGAGTCTTGGGTAATGAAAATGGTGTTTATTACCAACACTGGAAAGGAACAAGTGCTTATATGAGGAATATGATATCCCAGCAGACGGAGAAGATAAAGGGCTCATAGATGCTTTCATTTGGACTTCTCTAGTAATAAACAGGGTGGAACACTCTGCTAGCAGCATAAACCAGGCTACCTCCTGCTGAGTCTATAACAACATGGTTACCTTGAATGAAGCTTTATGATGAAAGGGTGATTGGGAGCTGCTGACAGTTTGGATAAAGAATGCTTTTAATATGGGTCAGAAGATCTTATTACTTTTGCTATGCATGAACATATATTTTTATAGATGTCAAATTCAATAACCTTTTAAAAATGTGTTCATCTTATATTAAAGAATAATCCTGTGTTCCCCATCTTTGCTTTCTTTGCCATTTGACTTTTTCCCGACCTCCTCTATGCTTTGATGATTATTTATTTATTCATTTATTAACAGTATTTATACCCCGCCATTCTCACCCTGAAGGGGACTCAGAGCGGCTTTACAGAACACATATATGGCAAACATTCAATGCCGATTATAAAATTATCAAGGACAGACTACACAGAAGAGGTAAAGGCAGTTTTCCCCCATCTTATTTCCAGCCACCGGGGGGCGGGGGGAGGGAGGTGCTATCGCTCCATCTTCCATGCTAAGGAGCTTTCCTCTGATCAATGTCCTTAAAGGTGCCTTTATTACCTCCCCGCTAAAAGCGGTGCCTATTTATCTACTCGCATTTCTGCTTTTGACTTGCTAGGTGGGCAGGTGAGCTGGGGCTAATGGCGGGTGCTCACCCCAACCCGGGTGCGAACTGCTGACCTTTCGATCAGCAGGATCTTTCTGCAGCACAGCGGTTTAGTCTGCTGTGCTAAGTCCGGTCACATATATATATATATACTGAAAAAAATCCAACTGAATAATGCTATTAGTTCATGAAAATTGAATATATCCCTTCAGGTGATAAACTGATAGAACAGTCTGGAACTCTGTCATTAGAGAAAGGGAGGGAATGTTATCTGCCAGCAAAAAGAAAGAAAAGCCTCATTGGAGGACTGGGGAAACAGTTCAAATGGTCAAGAACAGGTGAGAAGGAAAAGTAAAAGATGTCAGCAAGAGAAATCAGAATCCCAAATGTAATTGTTCCAAAACTTGTACATAGCAACAGTGAGAACTATTACAATAAGAAGTGCAGTGAGTAGTAGAAGAAAAAAAGGTAGAACAAGAAGCTTTCCCCACAATATCTGAGAAATTAAAAGGAAATTTAAATCAAGAATGGGGATGATGATTATTTTATTATTTATACTCAGCCATTTCTCTATGTAAAAAGGCTCAAAGCGGCTAACAATTTACAATTTAAAATCTACAATATATATAAAGATTGAAATAGGATACTTCTGGAACATGGCCATACAGCCCGGAAAAATCACAGCAACACAGTGATGGTGGTCATGAAAGCCTTCAACAACACATAGATCATCAGACATTTAAAATATGGTGATTGAAGAGATTTCTGCAGATACTATGGATTGCCAATAAATGGTTGGCAATAAATAAATCTTAACAGACTAGAGAGATGGGCCGAAACTAACAAAAGTTCAACAGGGATAAATGCAAGATACTTCACTTCGGCAGAAAAAATGGAATGCAAAGATACAGAATGAGGGACGCCTGGCTAGACAGCAGTACATATGAAAAAGATCTTGGAGTCCTTGTGGACAACAAGTTAAACATGAGCCAGCAATGTGATGCGGCTGCTAAGAAAGCCAACGAGATTTTGGCCTGCATCAATAGGGGTATAGCATCTAGACCCAGGGAAGTGATGCTACCCCTCTATTCTGCCTTGGTCAGACCACACCTGGAATACTGTGTCCAATTCTGGGCACCACAGTTGAAGGGAGATGTTTTTTTTTTTTTTTCGTGTCAGGAGCAACCGGAGTTGCTTCTGGAGTGAGAGAATTGGCCGTTTGCAAGGACGTTGCCCAGGGGACGCCCAGATGTTTTGATGTTTTTACCATCCTTGTGGGAGGCTTCTCTCGTGTCCCCGCATGGAGCTGGAGCTGATAGAGGGAGCTCATCCACACTCTCCCCAGGTGGGATTCGAACCTGGCAGCTTTCAGGTCAGCAACCCAACCTTCAAGTCACTTAGTCCACTACGCCATCTGGGGGCTCCTAAGGGAGATGTTGACAAGCTGGAATGCGTCCAGAGGAGGGCAACTAAAACAATCAAAGGTCTGGAGAACAAGCCCTATGAGGAGCGGCTTAAAGAGCTGGGCATGTTTAGCCTGCAGAAGAGAAGGCTAAGAAGAGACATGATAGCCATGTACAAATATGTGAGGGGAAATCACAGGGAGGAGGGAACAAGCTTGTTTTCTGCTGCCCTGCAGACTAGAACACGGAACAATGGCTTCAAACTACAGGAAAGGAGATTCCGCCTGAACATCAGGAAGAACTTCCTCACTGTGAGAGTTGTTCGGCAGTGGAACTCTCTGCCCCGGAGTGTGGTGGAGGCTCCTTCTTTGGAGGCTTTTAAGCAGAGGCTGGATCGCTATCTGTTGGGGGTGCTTTGAATGCGATTTCCTGCTTCTTGGCAGGGGGTTGGACTGGATGGCCCATGAGGTCTCTTCCAACTCTACTATTTTATGATTCTATGATTCTATGATTCTATGGTTCCAAGGGTAAACTCTCTGTGATGCCCCATGGGCCTCCGAGTCCTGACCCTAGCGCCATTATGGACCATGGAGATGAAGACATGGGATTTCTGCCATCTCAGCAAGAGACTGGTCCGTTCCAGATGCTTTTTGTTGACAATTCTTGCCAAGAGCTCATTAAAACGGACCTTGAACAAGCTATCCCAAGCACTTCTCCTTCCTTCGCGAGAAAGGAATTCTTTGAGACTAGTCGCTCGGAGAAAGCGCAAACAAGAAAGAGCACGAGATTAGCAGCCAGACAAGAGTGCTAATTAGCTCGGTTCTCCTGGGAATTTTCAGGGAGGAACGCATCTGGATGAAGATGTGTTTCAGTTCTTTTCCCTTGGGAAAGAAGCTCTGGACACCTGTTTGTAGGAAGATTTGAAGTTCTTTAAAAGTTTCCCGCACGGGTTAGCTTGCGCAGAGTCAACGAGTCAGTTGAAGGATTAACTTCGGTTCCAACTAAGTGTGGACTGCGTTTTGAGTCCGCTATCTCCAGTCTCTCCGTGCCTTGCCTTGCCGTGTTCTTGACCGGTCTCACCGTGTTCCCAGCCTTGCATCTTGTGCCAAGTACCCAGTCTTGTCTTCAGTTTCCTGCCTTGGACTTACTTTGAACTCTAGTAGAACTTTTGGATGTTTTCCCCACTCTAACTGCTTGGAAGTTGAGTGTGTTTCGGTTTTGGGATTATAACTTTGAACTCTAATATTATATACTGGACAATATATTTTTGGACTATATTTGACCTTCCCTGAAAGGTCTATCGCTGAACTACAATTTCTACTTGTTTTTATTCTCCTATATTATTTCCTTAATAAAGATATTAGATTGTTATTGGCCTCCGTGTGTTGGTTCTTAGTGCTCCGCTACCAGGGCGTGACACTCTCAGTAGAACCCAAAATGATCAAATTAATGCAATATTTGTTGTTGTTTATTCATTCGGTCTCTTCCAACTCTTTGTGACCTCATGGACCAGCCCACACCAGAACTCCCTGTCGGCCCTCACCACTCCCAGCTCCTTCAAGGTCAAGCCAGTCACTTTATACTGTCTGGCCCTTGGTCAGCCTCTCTTCCTTTTTCCTTCCATTTTCCCCAGAACCAATCTCTTTTCCAAGCTTTCCTGTCTTCTCATTATGTGGCCAAAATGCTTCATCTTTGCCTCTAATATCCTTCCCTCCAGTGAGCAGCTGGGCATTATTTCCTGGAGGATGGACTGGTTGGATCTTCTTACGGTCCAAGGCCCTCAGAATTTTCCTCCAACATCATAATTCAAAGGCGTCTATCTTCTTTCGCTCAGCCTTCCTTATGGTCCAACTCCGCACCCATAGGTTACTATGGGGAATACCATTGTTTTAACTATGCGGACCTTCATTACCAGTGTGATGTCTCTGCTCTTCACTTTTTTATCGGGATTAGTCATTCATCTCCTCCCAAGAAGTAAACGTCTTCTGATTTCCTGGCTGCAGTCTGCATCTGCAGTAATCTTGAGATGAAAATAAGAGACATATTACAGGATTAACTCATTCAAGGAAGCCACGACCTTCAGTTTGCAGGATCTGAACAAGGCTGTTCATAAAAGAATATATTTGGTGGTCTCTCATTGATAGGGTCACAAAAACTGAAGATAACTTGTCAGCAATTGTTTTGTGTGATGTGTGATCTTGAATTTTAAAGTTATCCTCTCTTTCTGTCTTTGTTTTGATCAGTTCTGGTAGCTGTGACCTGTCTGTCAATTTCAGGGAGCTCATCTGCATCCTTATGAAAATGTTTGTTCTCCTTATACGTTCCTTTTTTCCTTATTTAGCATCTTGTTAATGAAAGGCAAGAGTGAGGACTCATGCTGGAAAATTACACTGAGCCTGTTGATCTTTTAGTTCTTCCTTTAAAAAGAAATTTGTGCAACACCTTTACCAGATGGGGATTAAAATTCATAAAAATCTGGAATTCAAAGCTTCAGACTGAACAGAGACTTTAGCTCCCAGAGCTGCTCTTGCCACATTTATATGATCAAATAATTTTTGATACCTTCTTTGAGGCAAAAGTCTTCTTGCAGAGATGTTGACTGATGGTGCTAATATATTTACAATCTTTAGGTTTTCCCTTTCCCTTTTCAGTATGACCAAAGTTTAATTCATTGCCTCTTTCAAGTTTTGAATTTCTGCCTTGAAAATATAGATGTGCCCTTTGAAATGTTGCATTAGTTTTCCTGCTATAAGAAATATGTCTGCTGCAGGTTAAATATATACAAATCCCATCCTTTAAATCTAGTCAGCAACATTTGTTTATGGTTTTATTTTAGTAGGTTTCATGTAAATTGTGTCTTTCTACCGGCAGGATTTATAAATCAGCTACCTTGCATGGATATGCGTATGTATTGGAGCTGTGGTTGTTGATCATAGCTGAGATTCTACATTGGGATTGTGTTATCATAATTTGCATCTAGAACTACGTGCTGGGGTGGGGGTGGGGGGACTTTGAATAGAGGCCACAATTTAATATATGGCTGATGAGATTCCAGAACATAACTTTACTTACTTAGGCGATTCCTCATTGTCTGAATATGATGGCCTTCCAAGTGTAGTGTTTTGGCGGTGGATACTTTTATATGTGATTGCGGAATCCTATTCTTGACTTGTATGTTCTTCCACAGTGAGGGCATCTGATTCCAGCTGAAAGGTGGTCCTGGTCAGGGATGACTTGATGTGCCTTCATCTTGGCATATTTCTACTTTTTCCCCTCCATTCATGCCTTTTTGAATTCCACAGCACTGCTGATCACAGCTGACCTCCAGTTAGAGCGCTCAAGGGCCAGGGCTTTCCAGTTCTCAGTGTCTATGCCACTGTTTTTAAGGTTGGCTTTAAGCCCATCTTTAAATCTCTTTTCCTGTCCACCAACATTCTGTTTTCTGTTTTTGAGTTGGGAGTACGGTAACTGCTTTGGGAGATGGTGATCGGGCATTCTGACAACGTGTCCAGTCCAGCGGAGTTGATGGCATAGGAGCATCACCTCAATGCTGGTGGTCTTTGCTTCTTCCAGCATGATGACATTTGTCCTCCTGTCTTCCCAAGAGACTTGCAGGATTTTTTGGAGGCAATCTTGATGGAATCATTCTAGGAGTTGAGTGTGACGTCTGTAGACTGTCCGTGTTTTGCAGGCATATAACAGGGTTGGGAGGACAATAGATTTATTAACAAGCACCTTGCTACCCCTCTGTTTCATTCAGAAGAATGCTGCACTCGCAGAGCTCAGTCTGTGTTGTATTTCAGTGTCAATGTTGACTTTTGTGGAGAGGTGGCTGCCAAGGTAGTGGAAATGGTCAACATTTTCTAATGTTACACCATTAAGCTGTATTGCAGAGGGATTGGCTGGTACCTGTTGGAAGAGCACTTTGGTTTTCCCAGTGTTTGATGAGAGGCCGAGCTTCTTGTATGCTTCTGCAAAGGTGTTTAGAGTGATTTGTAGGTCTTTTTCTGAATGTGCACAGACAACGTTATCATTGGCATATTGGAGTTCTATAACAGATGTTGTTGCAACCTTGGTTTTGGCTTTCAGTCTGCTGAGGTTAAATAGCTTGCCATCTGTTTGATAGATGATTTCTACTCTGGTGGGAAGCTTCCCATCAACAAGATGAAGAAGCATAGCGATGAAGGGGACAGAGTTAAAAGTCTACTCAAAACTGCTCTAGCTCTTTATGTGCCTCTTCAGCTTTAGATCCCAAAGCTTGAAGACCCCTTGTTCCCTTTAATGGGTTGTGTGTTGGTGTAGGGGGGAAATTGGGGTTTTTGATAGCAAACAATCCCCTCCCCCCTCCCTCAGCCTTTTACTTTTTTAGCATTATCACATTGCATTAGTATTCCTTTGGTTGCTGACTTAGCTGTTGCACTTTGCTCGATGGGCAACCCTTTCTTGTTCAGTAACCTGTGACTGATCCGGGCTGAATTATCTACTTGATAACTCTTGCATTCTAACCACCTCATTCTGGGGACACTGGTTAACTGGATCATAGGACATCTCAGGACAAGGAGATTACTGTGAAATTGACCATGCATGCTCCAGAAACACTGCTTTTTGCTGGGAGACTCCTAAATTGGAAGGAACCAGAAAACTCTGAAAATGTGATTGGTGGGGGAGCCTTGAGATTACCAGAAATAATACATTTTATTAATACACTTTATTTATTGTTGGACTAATTATGACATCACAACCTATTGGGGATTATGACCTGTTAGGATCATAACCTATGGGGTAGCAGAGTTTCAGGAGTGTTCCTTTAGTTTATTGGATACTAGATGATCACTGGGCACATAAATGTCTTGCTTCTATTAGATCTTTTCAGCAGACAAAGATGGAAGTAGATTTCTTTAAAATAACATGTTTGTTTTACTCAGAAATTCATGTATTTAAATATACAGGTACATTTCTTGACAGTTTAAACTTCAAAACCTTTCAGTTTGTATCTTTAACTTATAGTCTTTATCAATTTCTTCAAAACTAGATTGTTCTGTACAGCTCTCTTTTATTAGTCTACTTCCAAGGAACTCAAGCCTCAACTGACTTTTAACTTCTAACATTGGCTTCTGTATTTAAACAGACTCAATCCTCAACTGTCATTCCTCAACTGTCATCCTTTTAAACTGTATTCAAAACAGTTACTGAACCAGTCACATGGTCTGCAGCCCCACCCACTGCCTCAAGTACATAGAGCTAAGAAAATTGCAAACCAAGGAAGACATACACTTCAGACAAAACATTAGATTCAGGAGGCATGAGAAGGTTGTTCTCTCCAACATTTATATTCCGCTTTATCTCCCTGGAGGGACTCAGGGAGAGTGGATTACAGAATACACATATAAGGAAAACATTCAGTGCCTTTTTGAGAGTGAACAACGACATACAATACGCAGACAAAAGTAAAGGTCTTCCAAGGTGGTACCTATTGAAATACTTGCATTGCATGCTTTTGAACTGCTAAATTGGCAGAAGCTAGGGCTGACAGTCAGGAGCTCACCCAGACTCACAGCTTCGAACTGCCAAGCCTCTAGTCAGAAAATTTTCTGCACTAGTGGTTTAAACCACTGTGCTACCACATAAAGTTTAGAAAATTTCTAGTAAGCCTTTTAAAATGACATTAAACCTGCAAAATCCCAGGTTTTAATAAAAATCATTTATTTATCTAATCATCTAATCTACATTCTAAAAGAGATATTTCACTTTGGAGGTGAAATTTATGCCCCAGTGAGCTCACCATCTTTTGTTGATTAAGAGTTGAAAAAAAACCCCACATTTGACTTAAAAGCCAAAAGCCTAGAGTGACTTAACCAAGTTTTTAATGGAGCAAGCATACCATGATTTTGAAGGAAGATCGAGGGTTGCTTATTTGAATGTGTTTAGGGAATCTAATGCAGAAAACCATGGAATTCTAAGAACCTTACCAAACTGAACATCTCGGGATTCCATAGCAGTTAGAGTGGTATCAATATGATATAATTGTGCATTGAGATGCAGCCTTACAACCTTATCACATGGCGCAGAAGAAGAGTCCCAGGATGCTTCTGCCCCAGTTAACCCATGGAGCCCCACATCGCCTATCATAAGACATATGGTGACTTCCGGTGGGGAGAACTGGGGTGGCAGTGTGGTAGGATGCTGCCATCGCTAACATGGAAGCTGCCCCATGTTCTTTTTTTTCTATAATTTTTTATTGATTTTCCAGAAATTTAGGGAATTACATTATAAAAATTATGAGGATGGGAAAGGAGAAAGAAGGGAAAAAGAAGAAAATAAATAAATAAAAATAATAATTATTATTACACACAGCTGCCCCATGTTCTGTTAGGAACAATGGGGATTTGGCAGAGTGATGACACTTTCCCACGTGGGATAGTAAAGCATCAGCTGGCAGTCGGGATGTTGGTATCATCTTGCTGCTGCCCTCCTGCGTCCCAGATTCTTTTGGAAAATGGAAATCTCCATAACCTTATGGAGATATTATGATCTTCAGAAGGCATGGCCTTGTTAGAAGTTACAATCTTTTGAAAAATGATGCCATAACTTCATGATCAAAAACATGATCTGTTAAGAGTCTTAACTTTTTGGGACAATCACATTCATGCAAGGCAATTAGGTTTCTCAGCTGTGAAACTGATGTACCTATCTCTTTGAACTGTCAGGGACAAAGATATGCCAATGCACAAAAACATACATATAGCAGAGCTTCAGAAGTGTTCTTTTAGTTGCTCAAAAAAGCACCTACTCTTCTTTAAAATCTCTTGGTTTAAATCATGCTCTCAAGAGACAAAATTAAGCAAACTTCTTTAAAAGTAACGTAGTTGGTTTACTCACAAACTTCATGTATAAAGCATACAGGTGTATTGCTCATCATTCCAGTTACAGATAGAAATTGAAGAAGTTTCTCTGTGTGGATAACATAGGACATCTTTCTTATAATCAACTGTCCAAAGTCCAAAGGTGTCTAATGGCTTCTGTACAACATTCTGTTTCTACAGGCTTCTAAAAGCATAGTGTATCTATTGAAGTCTCCAAGAATACTGTTCCTACTGCAGTTTAAAGGCATACTACAGCCCTTCCACAACAGAGTTAAGGAAAACTGCAAACCAATGCACACATATACAGTACAGAAAGTAATCTGAATTATATACAGTACATAACAAATAACTAGTGGAGGCTTGAAGAAGGTTGCTATTTTCAACAGATTTGCCATGGAGGCTAGCATATCATGACGCTGGACTTCATCAATGTGATGAGGTATCCAGAGACAGCTACTTATTAATTTTAATTTCTGAAAAGCTACTGTGAGTTTTGTTGTTAGCAACTATCCTATCACTGTCAGTGCTTCAGTGTTCATTTGTTTACTGGAATTCATGACCTCTGGACTAGCTACTTTTAACAACCCCTCTTGCCTCACTCCTTTTTGACTTTAGTTATTTGGACTATTGACTTTGAGTAATACATTCTAGACTGACTTAGACCTTATTCCTGCACTTTCTTTGATCTTGAATCTCCTGTACATGACCTAAACTGGATTGACTTCCCAGAACTTGCTTCTCTTAAGATAATCAGTCTTTTCAGATGTTTGCTCCGCATAGGCATAGGACATTGATTTAGTATTTAGCGTGGAAACAAACTAGTTGTTCTTGCAGTTGGGAGCCACAACGTTTCTCAGGTACTGTCTGAGAGCACAATACGGACACACATCCAGAAGTGATGAACCATCTGTGTCACCTTTGCAGACTTCCTTATTTCCTGGGGAGGACTTCGTGACTCTTTTTACAGCACTGTGGCTGCTTTTGAAATACTATACACAACTAAGAGATTTCTACTTTCTACTGGAAGTGTGATTTTACAGTGCTATGACACAGAATGTCCAGGCCCTGATATTTCATGGCGAAGACCTGAAACCTATGCAGATCTCTGGTGATGTCATAGAAATTGATCCTTTGTCACAAAATCACCTACAATCATTCAGGGTATTTTGCTCCAATAAAAAAGTTTAACATATACAAACTTTCCAAAGCAGTTCTCTTGTGCTGAGATTCCTCTCCCTTGCCCTGAAAAGCTTGCCCTTGTTTTTTTTAAAAAAGAATTTTATTAATTTTTTTATACTACATTGAAAGGGTGAGAAAAACCAAGATATAAACAAGTAAGAAAAAGAGAGAAAGATAAAAGTCTACAATCTACAAAAATATACCCACACAAAAAAAGTTAAAAAAAGTAAAAAAAAGAAAAAAAAGAAAAGAAAAAAAGAAAAAAAGAAAAAAGTAAAAAAAAAGTAAAAAAAGGAAAAGTAAACAAAAAAGTGACTTCCATTCCATCTTCTTGGATAATATTTTCTTATTATTCAATAATATTTTTTCTTACTAAAGAAAAAAAATAGTAAAATTGTCTCTCATAATCTTCATTTTCTCAAATTATCCAGATAGTCCCGAAGATCGTCCCAATTCATTCTTTTCATTATCTTGCCTGTATTTTTCTTCAACAAAAAAGTCCATTCGTCCATATCCTTGCCCTTGTTTTGAAAACTGGAGAGGATGAGAAAAGTCTTGAGGTCTGGGAACTTTATTCTCTGATGTTCTTGGTTTCACAGTTTTACAAATATCATGTCAGTTCTTTGAGTTTTCTTGGATTCCCTGCTTGTTCTATTACCAAGAAAAACAATTTCCCATATCCATGCTGTAAAGAATGGATTGGAGCTGTTCATTTTTGGAAGAGAAATAAAGGTAGAGGAAAGACTAGCAAAAGGCTAAGCCTCCCCTTGGCAAACTGAGAAGATCGGCTCCCCCTTGCCAATGGCTCTGTCCCAGATTACAACCCAATTACTTTCTCTTTTATTGAGTTCAGAAGAAACTGCGGTGAAACTAGGCAATGTGTTGACACTGCTTCTCCGCACACTCCATTTCTTGGTCACATTCAAATGTTACAAGGAGTTGGAATCCAGGCTATAATTTTCAAACTTATTTCTAAACCATGTCCTTAACGGTTGCTCTTTGGATAAGGTCCCTTTGAAACTTGCCTTTTCTTTTTTCGCTTATTGGATGACAATGTTCCTGGGCACAAAACCAGGCAGATGAATTTTTGATGAGCAGTAAATGTCACCAGATACAGAAAGGGAATTGTAGAAAGATTTTTTCCCCTTATGCTCCCCTTTATTTATTTATTTTTGTTTGTTAGAAAAAGGTTGGTTTATTTACTATGTACTGCTTGTGTTCTTTCCCTATGAAATTGTCTCCTGGCTGTTGGCATCTCCAAGAAATACAGGCATAATTTCCCATTTAGAGGAACCCAATTAATTTCCACACAAAAGGATGAGCAGAAAGCAGCAATAAAGATGGATGTTTGAGAAATGATATTGCTGTAGAGTTCTATATGATGAGGAGGGAAAAGTGAGATCCATAGACTGCATGTGACCCAAGCCTCCCCCCCCCCCCCCCCCCGGATTCCCATTCCAGGCCTCCAGTATTAGTCAGAAAACAAAAGTGAATCAGTTAACAGACTTTGCTAGCTGTTCAAAACATCCCTTGTGGTGACTTCTGACATGACCCTCATGTTGAGAGTGTCTTCTGCCAAACACTACTACGTTTCTTTTATTATAGTTAATATTCAGCTTTTCTTTAATACAATATGTACCAAGCTTAGAAAGCAGTCTTCTCAGACCAATTTGGGTAAGTGAGATTAGAACCATGTCATCTGCATATAACAGAATAGAAATTTGTGAGGGGAAGTCATAGGGAGTCAATAAGTCAATATGTGAGGGGAGGTCATAAGGAGGAGGGAGCAAGCTTGTTTTCTGCTGCCCTGCAGACTAGGACATGGAACAATGGCTTCAAACTACAGGAAAGGAAATTCCACCTGAACATCAGGAAGAACTTCCTCACTGTGAGGGCTGTTCGGCAGTGGAACTCTCTTCCCCCAGACTGTGGTGGAGGCTCCTTCTTTGGAGGCTTTTAAGCAGAGGCTGGATGGCCATCTGTCGGGGGTGCTTTGAATGCGATTTCCTGCTTCTTGGCAGAGGGTTGGACTGGATGGCCCATGAGGTCTCTTCCAACTCTACTATTCTATGATTCTATGATTTTCTTGGATTCTACTGTGTTGGAAACAATTCTGGCCCCAAGAGTGCAGGTATGATGTCATTTAAATACAGATTAAAGAGTGTTGGTGCCAGTAGACACCCTTGTTTTACCCCTTTATTAGTATGGGGTCAGTTAATGAGCCAGAAATATCAACTGTTATTCTAGCCATGGTGTTAGAATAAAGTGTCTTGAATAAAAACAGTAGGCGCTCATCCATATTGGTGTTAGCCAGTTTATGCCACAACAGGTTTCTATCGATTGAGTCAATAGCTGCTGCTAAGTCGACAAAGACAACAAATCGTTGTTTGGTAGGTCCAGCAATTGCTTGTTGGGCTAAGAAATACAAGGTCAAACACAGGTCAATTGTACTCTGTCCTTTTCTGAAACCGGCCTGATCAGGGTGAATGATTTGGTTATTAAATTCCCAATCCTCTTACTTGTTTAACAGATGTTTACTATATAACTTAGAGTCAATATCTAAGAGGCTAATAGGGCGATTGTTGTTGGGATCTCGTTTATCACCCCTCTTGTAAATGGGGACAACTATGCTCTGTTTCTAGCCCTCTGGGATTATACTTGTGTTACTGATTTGCGAGAATACTTTGGCTAATATTGGAGCCCAGCACTCTGGAAAGTTTTTAAATGTTTCTGATGGCATCATATTTTCTCCTGGGGCCTTAATCAGAGCCAGAGCTGCAATCAGTTTCTTTATCTCAGAATCATCTACCAATATTCAGAGGCATTTTCAATAATTCTTGAGAAGGAAATAAATTTGGACCCCCTCTGGCCCAACTCAACCTCACTGAACTCAGTGTCAAAAATAACACAGCCAGCTGGCTGCTTTGTGCATGCCTGAATCTGGGTCTTTAGCATTTTTGCTTAGCGGCAATTTCCTCTTGAAATGCTCATTAATTCTGTTGATGAAGAAAGGCAGTTTTATGAGCATTAAGGATTACTTCTCAGACTGTTGGTGAGTGTCGGATTTGTTTGAAAAAACTAAATGAAGCTTCCCAGAAATAAGGTTGCAGGTTTCTAGGTCTGGAAGTTCAAATCTGACACTTGGTGAGAAGGGAGGAGAAGTGGGGGAAAACCTCTTCTTACCATACAATTTTGTTCCATTCCATTTATAAGAAAAAACAGATAATATATTCGGTAAGTATAAAATTACTTACCATTTCTGTTTGTTCCATTCATATGGCCCTATTTCTGTTTCTGTCTGCTGCTGATGGAAATGGGCATTTGTACAAATAGGCTTTTCCATCCAAAGTAAAAAAAAAACAACATTTTTTTTAGGCCTTAGGTGGCAAAGCACCAGGCCCTGTGAGGCGGGCCTACAAGCATTGAGGGTTCGGTGTTCGACTGTAGGCCCTGTGAGCCAGGCCTATGAGCCATTGAGCACTCGATGACTCATAGGCCTGGCTTGCAGGGCCTACAATTGAGTGTTCAGCGCTCAGCTGTAGGCCTTGTGAGCTGGACCTATGAGACATTGATTACTTGATCCTTGTAGGCCTGGCAGGCAGTGCCTATGAGCATTGAGCGTCTGGAGCTCTGCTGAAGGGCCTGTGAGACAGGGCCTACAACCCAGCGATTAAAATCAGCAGAAGGGAATGGCTACCATTCCTCTCTGCCATTTGTTTCACTGTTTCATTTGTTCCCGTGGGGTTGTACCGTTCCGTGCAATCTGAATAGACGAAACAGTACAAAACCATGAATGAAACAGATGAAACAAGATTCAAGCCCAACCCTACTATTCACCTCATATCATGCAATGTACTTTTGTCCATTTCTATTATAATCCTCTACGTTCTGTGCTATCACATGACAAGTGTAATCCCCACCCATTACGCATTCTTCTTCTTTTTTAAAAAGGGAAACTTTGCAATCTGGAAATCTGAAATCTAGGTCTAAAAACATGTAAAGAAGCACATTTACTCATTTCTACATGAATACAGAGCTCTGAAGATGATTGTTACCTTACTCCAAAAATCTCTGTTTCTACACAGCCTAAACACATTTTTAAAATGGAATCCCATGAGGAACGGCTGGAAGTAGTCTTGTGTTGTTTTGATGGGCTCCATCCTTAAACTTGTTTTAAAGTGTGCAGAAATGGTGGGGACCCTGTATCTGATGAGATCCTTTATGCTGAAACACAATACCATAAACACACCAAAATAGGTGTCTATTTTGAGATAAAATGTGAATTTTCAAAAATCTTTTGGGAAGATTTTTTGAAACACACACACACAACAAATTCAATGTGACGTTGAAACTGAATGGAAAAATTCATGAGCAAAGAAATGTAAATCTGACACCGACTTCGGCATGCGATAGAATTTTACACTCGAGTGCATTGATCCTTATCTGTACAATAGAACTTAGTTTGAGGAATCCCATCTTTGACAGCTGACATCCAAATAAAAGGGAAAGCCCAATTGGACTAAATTCTAAAATATTGCATGTGGAATTCCACTGATTCCTTCTTCACGTGGGGCAGTGTTGCCACTTGGGATTTTAATAATCCTTCTGGTTCCTTCCAGATGCTTGATGTGAGTACAGTTATTCATTTATTTATTGTAGGTAAATTAATAAATAAATAAAGTTGGGGAAGTACACATTGGCTTTAGGAAAAGCTTCATATTCATTGCTGCTAGATTTGAGGGATGCTGTGGTTCCACCAGGCAGGTTTTGATTTCAATGTTCTGTACAGATAAGGAGTGTGATGACTTGCTGTAATCCGGTATAGAGCTAAATGTGCTTATGGTCACTGATTTCCATGTGTTTAAGCATGCTTGCCTTTCTGGTGGATTGTAGCTTGTCAAATAGATTTGGATTCCAATGCAAAAGCAAGACCGACAATCTGAAATAATTTTGATCATTGTATATCAAAGAAAATGGGAATGTTGCAGGCACAGCTTCTAATGCATGGATGTAAAAACCTAAACCCGTCAAAGGATCTTCCTCAGTAGAATTCAGGATAAAGGAATGTTCTCTGTCTTTGTCCTTGTTGCAATTTTCTGTGCCTTTTCCATCTCTGTAAAAATGTGAACAAATGGTTTTGGCAACACAAAGGATGGCAGCTGGTTCATGGGTACAATCGCCTTAGGGCAAGTCATGACCGCTTTGTGGCCCCTGACCCATCTTTTTGGGACTAATGATCTAGAATGCTATTTTTAAAAAGTGGCAAAAAGGGAGAGAGAAACAGTGAGGATGCAGAAATGTCTGACTTGAGAGCTGGGCTTTAGGGGCTGGTCATCCCCGTCTTGCAGGGAAAGGTTTATGAAATTAATTGGACTAAAAGATAACTCTTTCCCCTTGAGGACAAAAAGCCTCCTCAGGTTATGTAAGTGAAAGCTAGAATTTAAAGGCAGAGCGAGCTATGTTAGTTTGGACCAGTATGCAGAGGCATATTGTAGTCCCAAAGGTCTTGTTACACTATTTATTTGCATACAAGTGAAAGCTGTCACTCTTCAAGTTTTGACATCCCTGTATGTTTCATGCTCCTTATTTGACTCAGCACTAGAGTACTTGGGTGGGAAATGTTATGGAAACAAGAAGGTAAATTTGGAAACTTTCCATTGTCCAGAAAGTCAACAGAAAGCATCTTTTACAAAGCTTTTCCCCAGGTGTTTGGGCCTACAACTTCCAGAAATCCCAGCCAGTTTACCAGCTGTTAGGATTTCTGGGGGTTAAAAGCCAAAACATATGTTGATAACCCATAGGTTGAGAACCACTGTCTTATTGTGTGTCTTCAATTCATTTACAACCTATGGTGATCCCAGCACAAACGCACCAGAGTATTTTGGGGGCTGAAAGGGTGTGACTCACCCAAGATCAGTGGGTCTTAGAAATTGATCTTCAACCACTACACCATGCCAGCTTTCACTTCACAAAGTTAATGGAACTTAATTCCCCATTAAGAACAAATTCAATATTTTGGATTGCAATGAGGATTGACCACACATATTATTGGGATAATCCATCAATTTCCTAAATCCTGTGAGAGTTATGTAAACTCAGAGAAGCAAAGAAATCTGGTGGTGATAGATCCCTGTTAGTCAAAATGCCACAGTGATGCAAATGTATGAGCCCTGGTTTAGTGATACTACTGAATGTATATTATGCTGTACTCATTTTTGTCACCAGTCACAGAACATGCGTTTCCTTTCCCTGAGTCCAGTAGCACTACGAGTACACGCGCTTTCTGGGCCTGCATACCATGCCACACATGCACTCTCTTTCCTAGGATAGTTTGTGCATGGCGTAGTGTGCAGGCCCAAAAAACACCTGCCAGTGCCTCCAGCCAAGCGCCTCTTACTCTAGAATAAGAGGCCCTTGGCTGTATGCACTGGCATGCACATAAGCTTTCTGGGCCTGCACACCATGCCACACATGCAATCTCCTTGGAAAAAAAGTGCATGTGTGGCATGCAGGCCCAGAAAGTCCTGATAATAAGGTAAAGGTAAAGGTTTCCCCTGACATTGTCCAGTCGTGTCTGACTCTGGGGGTTGGTGCTCATCTCCATTTCTAAACCGAAGAGCCGGTGTTGTCCATAGACACCTCCAAGGTCATGTGGCCGGCATGACTGCATGGGATGCTGTTTCCTTCCCGCTGGAGCAGTACCTATTGATCTACTCACATTTGCATGTTTTCGAACTGCTAGGTTGGCAGAAGCTGGAGCTTAACAGCAGGCGCTCAATCCGCTCCCGGGATTTGAACCTGGGACCTTTTGGTCTGCAAGTTCAGCAGCTTAGTGCTTTAACACACTGAGCCATCGGAGGCTCCGTCCTGATAATACCTTACCTAATGAAGTCAGATAACCTTCTTAACCTTCAATTATCATTATCATTGGTTTCCCCTGAAAGCTTCCTTAAAAAGGAAGGTTTTTAGGTTCTTTCTGAAAGACAACAGCGAGGGTGCAGATCTAATCTCCCCTGGGAAGGCTTTCCAAAGAGAGGGAGCTACTCCTGAGAAGGACCCCTTGCAGTCTTTAGGTGGAGAGTGTCCCGACTGAGGACACCAGCAATTCCCCACTAGGTCCTAACGCTCTCCCCAGTATATATACAGGAATCTGATGTCTCAGATAATTTGGACCGATGCCGTGAAGGGCTTTAAATGTCAAAAAGAGCACTTTGATTCAGCCCCAGAAATTAATTGGGAGCCAGTGCAGCTGTTTCAGCACCGGGGTAGTATGTTCCCTTATATCTGCTCCCATTAACAGCCTAGCTGCTGATCTTTGGACAAATTGGAGTCCTCCTGATGCATTGGATGGTTGCGTTCCAGTAGGTTGAGGGTGAATCCAGCAAAGACGGAGATCCTATGGCTGGGCCGACCGGGCAGTGGGAATATGCCAAACCTGGATGGCGAAGTGCTATGCCCGTCTTTACTGGTAAAGAGTCTGGGAGTCCTCTTGGACCCTTCATTGACGATGGAGGCCCAGGTCTCCGCCGTTAGCAAAACTGCCTTTTTTCATCTTCGGCAGGCTAGACGGCTAGCCCCCTATCTGTCTAGGGACAACCTGGCTATGGTGATCCAGGCTACAGTCATCTCGAGACTGGATTACTGTAACGCCCTTTACATTGGCCTTCCTGTGTCAGTGATCCGGAAGCTCAAATTGGTGCAAAACGCAGCTGCCCGGCTCCTTGCGGGAGTCCCAATAAGATGCCACTGGTTACCAATTGAGCACCGGATCACTTTCAAAGTGGTGGTGCTTACCTTTAAGGCCTTACATGGTCTAGGGCCGATGTACCTGAGGGACCGCCTCACTCCCTACAAACCCCAGAGATCCCTCCGTTCTGAGGACCAAGATCTATTGGAAGTCCCCAGTTTTAAGACCTTGCATCTAACAACAACTAGACGCAGAGCCTTTTCAGCAGTGGCTTCATCTCTCTGGAACACCTTGAAACCTGAAGTTCGTGCCTTGCTGGACTTGTCGGCCTTCCGCAGGGCATGTAAGACACATCTGTTTCGACAGGCTTTTGAGTTCTGTTGTTGATGTTTTAAAAGGTGCTTTTAAGATGTTTTTAAGATGTTTTTTAAATTGTTGATTTTAGCCGCTTCTTGTAAGCCGCTCCGAGCCCTAGGGGAGTGGCGGCATATAAGTTTGAAAAATAAATAAATAAATAGAAATGACATGCCAGGAGACTGGGGCGGTGGGGAGTGGGGAGGAAAATCGCTCCTCTCTCCCTCTCCAGAAGTACTTTAATGGCAGCCGGCCAGGTTGTTTTGATTTTAAGGGCTCTTTTTGGGGGGCTTCTGAGTGTTTGGGTGCCCTCCTGGAAGGTACTGGGAGGGCATCTAGACAGCCCCCAGGAAAGCACAAGCTTTTGGGGGAGGTGTGGTGACTTAAACACATGTCTTCCAGATTTCTTAAAATGTTGTAGCCCAGCCTGAGATCGGGCCCATTCAGCCAGTGATTGTCCCTGCACCAGCTTTGCCAGAGGACTCTGGGTTTGGGCCTGAGATACAGCCAGTTTTGCCAGAGGACTCTGAGTTTGGGCCTGAGTTGCAGCCAGGGTCTGTCCCAGTGGATTCTGGGACCAGAGGCAGAATGGTTGCAAGCAGGCATTTTGAACCACATTCCTCCCAGCAGTCAAGGCCAGATCACCAGGTGTCAGATGGACATTCTAGTTTAGAGGAGGATAATGAGTTTGACAGGAGAGCAGCGATAACTCACCGGAGGAGGGAAAGAGAATGTTTGCGAAGAAGCAAATGATCGTTTTTGAAGCACTCTAATGAGTAGTTTTCTCATGAGAGGAAGACCTTGGGTTTTCCTTAAAATGCCTTGTTTTTTTTTCGGCCACAGCCAGAGGTGAGAACTTTGCTTATTCAAGAAAGAAGGATCTTTGCTCCGTGTACCTGTATCTTGCTTCAAGTATCAGCCTTGCCGTGAATCCAGTGGAATATTCCAGTGACTTTGCTGTTTGGAGTTTATTCAGTTGAGACCTTTGCCTTCGGTTTCATCTTTGACTTTATAAAAAGGTAAAGGTTTCTCCAGTCATGTCTGACTCTGGGGGTTGGTGCTCATCTCCATTTCTAAACCAAAGAGCCGGCGTTGTCCGTAGACACCTCCAAGGTCATGTGGCCGGCATGACTGCATGGAGCTCCCTTACCTTCCCACCAGAGCAGTACCTATTGATCTACTCACATTTACATGTTTTCAAACTGCTAGGTTGGCAGAAGCTGGAGCTAACTGTGGGCGCTCACTCTGCTCCTGGGATTTGAACCTGGGACCTTTCAGTCTGCAAGTTTAGCAGCTCATTGCTTTAACACACTTTGCCACCGGGGCTCTGCTTTGACTTTATACCTTGGAACTAATCCTGCATTCGAATCTTGTTTTCCTGTGCCTTGTTTGTGTGATTATCCTTGATTCATGTTTTGGGAAATAATCCAGTTTTGGACTATGCTCTTTGAGTGGTTTTTATAGACACTTGTCTCATGAACTTTAAGTACCTTGCTCTTTTGGATTTAAACCTAATTTACTGACTCTGAACTATATTTTGCTTTTACTTGCTTATAATCATCAATAAACAACTTGCTTGCTTTTATTCTGGGGCTTCAGTGTGGTTTTGAGGTGCCTATTCAGCCTAGGGGTGCAACATAAACCCACTTCAAAGTGCATTTAAGTAAAGTCTGGAAGGGCCCTGACAGGGGCCATGCCGAGCACACTGCAATAATAATACTTTTTGTCAGCAGGACTGTGGGAGAGGGACCTATCTATCCGGATATATTCCGAGGGTTACCGTGGATAAAAGAAATAGTGGTGAACAGCAAATGCTATTGTTTTAAAAGGTGCAAGCAACAGAGCAGAAGGAAGGTGCTAGCTTGCAGAGGAGATTTAAAAACCTGTCACAATCTAAGAATTTAAATAAAAGAAGCTGCTTCCATTAATTTTGGGACTTTGAAAGTTTTATTTGCAGTCCAAGCTCAATGCAGAACGGATAAATCCATCAACATTAACATCAGCATGTGGTCAAAAATGTATGCAGAAGGTCAACACAAAAACAGTTGGGGATATCGTTTTCTGAGCAAACACAATGTTTTAGAAATACTGTATGTTGGGATGTCAAAGCAGTTATGATGTGTTATCACAGCCAACAAATGTGCATTATAAAAGTCAAATTACATCTTTTTTCTTTTGAATACTGGATAGATGAACCAAATCCTTTTGCTGTACAGTACACAACCACATGAACTTCAGAGAACCACATAGATCAGGGCTAGATGGCTAGGAACATAGTAACAGAATTGAATGTACAGTAAACAGTAAGACCCCCCCCCCTCCCCAATATGTAAAAAAAAAATGAGAGCATGAGTAAACGTGAAAGCGCAAATACACTATATTGTATTTCCTCATTATCTGTTCCCTTCAATTTCCCATGGAATTGTCATCTGTACATCACAAGAGTTCCATTCTGCTGGTGCTTGCTAAGGTATTTTTGTATCATTTTTATTGAAACTCTATTTTCACTAAATTGCACTTGTTTTTCAGATATATAAGCCTAGTATAAGCCTAGTTTTTCAGCCTTTTTTTTAAGACTGAAAAAAACCCCTCGGCTTATACTCGGGTGAGGGTCCTGGTTGGCTTATATTTCGGTCAGCTTATACTCGAGAATATATGGTACATTTATTATTTTTCTCTATTATTATTGGTACTATTACATTTATTATTTTTCTCTTTTATTGTTGCTACTATTACATTTATTTTACTCTATTTTTATTATTAATAATAATACATTTATTATTTCACTCCAATCTTATTATTATTATTGCATTTATTATTTTGCTCTATTTATTATTACATGTATTATTTTCCTGTATTTATTATTATTATTATTATTATTATTATTATTATTATTATTATTACATGTATTATTTTACTCTATTTTTATTATTAAAAGGATACATAAGCACATTAACACTGAAGAAGGTTAGAATCATGATTTAATCTGAGTTGGACAGTCTTATCTTAAATTTGAGCTTTATGTAAATATTCAAAAACATTTAACTTACGGATGCCTCAATTAATGTAATTTTATTGGTATCTATTTTTATTTCTGAAATTTAGCACCCACGGCTTATACTGGAGTCAATGTTTTCCCATTTTTTTGTGGTAAAATTAGGTGCCTTGGCAAATATTCGGGTCGGCATATACTCGAGTATATACGGTACATCTCATTACAGATATGGGACCTGCTTTTATGAGATTTTTACTATATACTTTATACTACCTGCTTGTGAGAGGGTTGTTGTCAAGGAAAAGGGGAAAGAACTGAGTTGCTGAGCAAGACACTGGATTCAGGACAGGAGAGGAATGCAGACATTGGAGATGTGACTAGCGTGGAGAAGAGAGGGATCTCTTTGAAATTTATGGTGAAATCAATAATGTATCAAGAAGTAGAATGTAGATTATTGGTGTAGGGAAGAGGGAAAGTGGAGAGAATAAGAATCACTAGCAAGGCAACCAGCATGGTATAGCGATTTGAGCATTGAACTAGGATTCTAGGATACCAGGTTGAATCCTCACTCAGCTGTGGAAACCCACTTGGGAACTTTGGGCAAGCTGCACTTATTCAGCCTCGGGTAATGGGGATTCTCCTCTGAATAAATCTTACTAAGAAAACTATACTAGAGGGCACCATAACAACAATAACAAGGATTATTATTATTATTATTATTATTATTATTATTATTATTATTATTATTGACACAACAACATTGTTTGACACAGCAAACAAGATAGATATGCTGGATTTTGTATCACAAAATCACAAGTCGAACACTTCCCAAGTGTTTAGGACTGTGTGATATATTTTTGGATGATGCGAGCAGATCCCAGTAAGGTGGCCTTTTGCAGTTGGCAGATTGTAATTTTGTCAATGTCTATTGTTTCCATATGCCGGCTGAGATCTTTTGACACGGCACCCAGTGTGCCGATCACAACCGGGACCACCTGTATTGGTTTCTGCCAGAGACTTTGAAGTTCAATCTTGAGGTCCTGATAGTGGCTGAGTTTTTCCTGTTGTTTTTCATCAATTTGACTGTCACCTGGCAACATCAATAATCTAAACATCATCATCATCATCATCATCATCATCATCATCATCATCATTTATGAATTCATTTCAACAGGTATGACAATGGGCTCTCCCATTGTCTGGGCAACAGAGCTGAGGAGTATAGTCATCTCTTCTGGTAAACAAAGGTTAATGATATATTGTGTTAAGTTAAGCCACATAGTAGCTATACCAGTCAAAAGAGACAATTGCCCAATGAGGATGACCAGTTGAGTAGTGATGGTCCTGCTACTGTGTTGGTTTATCACCTTCATGTGTTGGTTTATCACCTTCATGTGATTTTCCACTTTAAATATGGAATCCTGGGATTTGCAATTGGGGGGGGGGCATTTATAATTTACAGACAGAAAGCTCGTGGCCTCCTTAAACTACAAACTACAGCATTTTATAGTATGTTGACATAGCAGTTAAATTGGAATATAGTGCCATAGCAATGTGGTGTGATAAGGGCCGGAGGACACCTGATCCTCTGATAATGTATTTCATATATTTTTAAATACCTAGAAGTTCTGTTCAAGGTGGAGAGTTTCATCTTTGTAATTAGCAACTGGGCTGACAAATACTAAAATTAATGTAGATCAATGTTAGCACTTGCCCATAATGTGATTTTTTAAAACACACACACACACACAATTTGCCATTTATTTAATGAAAAATCTCATCTGCTTGCTAGATCCTCCTCCATTTGATATAATAATACGCTCTTTTTTTGCCCATCCAGGAAAAGTACTGCAGAGTGTGAAAAAAAATCTGAGGGAAGATTTCAATTAATGTAGAGAAATGATGTTTACTGCTTTTTAAATGCAAGGTTGGGTATAGCCTGATCTCAAGTGTTCCTTATATTCAAGCTCTATTAATCCATCTCCATTGCCGAATAATGAAAATGGATGTTTCTGTTGTTAAAAGTATAACACTGAGTAAATGCCGTTTCACTGTAATTTGTCATATTTATTTGATTTTATTTTGTTCCTGGGTCTTTTGTGCTTCTCATTAGCTTGTGCTAGTGCAGGAGTGGGAAAAATATGCCCTATAGCCTCGAACCCTTCTGGTTCAGCCTCCAAACCCACTGGGCTATTCCCAAAACCAACTCTCCATTAGTTTTTCCTGCTTCATTTCAGGTGATTTTCTTTTATGCCAGATGCTCCTTTTTTATCGTGTCAGAAGCGACTTGAGAACATACTGCAAGTCCTTCTGGTGTGAGAGAATTGACCGTCTACAGAGACATTGCCCAGGGGATGCCCAGATGTGTTAGCTGGGAGACTTCTCTTATGTCTCCACAAACTACAGCTGACAGACAAGAGCTCATCTAGGGGATTTGAACCAGCAACCTTCAGATCAGCAACCCAACCTTCAGGTCAGCAGTTCAGCCGGCACAAGGGTTTAACCCATTGTTCCACTGCGGTCAGATGCTCCTTAACTACTTACTAATAGAGTGGTTCAGTTTGTCAATCCCAGAGATTTCCCAAACAGTGAAAAATGCTGAAAATGGCACTTGGAAGTTATGTGATGTAACTTCTGTTTCACTCAAGACACAATGAGGTAGTCTGTGTGCAGGGAAGTGGGTGGTGTCAAGGGAAGGAAAATGAGCCTTGCTATCTGCACAGTTGTCAACCCTTGCTCTAGAGCAGGCCTGCATAACCTGTGGCCCTCCAGATGTTTGGTACTTCAACTCCCAGAATTCCTGACCATCGGACAAGCTGGCTATGTCTTTTTAGAAGTTGGAGTCACATGTGCAGACCTGCTCTAGAGGTTGCTATGGTGTGGTCTAAGGTATGGTCAGAAAAGTAAGGGTATGGGGCCATAGAGGCCATCCCCATCCAATAAAAACAAAGGTGGTCAATAGTCTGCTCTTCGTTTCTATCCATATCCCTCCAACTGTCCAGGGCCAGTCCTAATTAATCCTCTCTCATCTCACTTTTCAGCTGTTTTTAAAAGTTGTTTGCCCCCCCCCCTTCCACTTTTCCCCTTTGTCCTCAACATGTTTCTGTTGCTCAAACTTAAGTCAAGAGCGCAAAAGTAGTATTTATTTATTGTGTCAGAAGCAAATTGAAAATACAGCTAAAATGTATAAAAAACACAACATTTAAACCTTGGCATCATGCTAAATTTCCTTTGGCCAGAAGCTGGCCACTTGGAGTGCCTCTGATGTCTTTGTAAGGAGGTCCTCCACTGTGCATGTGGCAGGGCTCAGGCTGCATTGTAGTAAGTGGTCTGTGGTTTGCTCTTCTCCACACTCACATGCCATGGACTCCACTTCGTAGCCCTGCAGTTTGGGGGTCCTCCTGGATTCAATGATGACGCTTAATGCTCAGGTGTCGGCGGTGGCCGGGAGAGCCTTTGCACAGTTAAAGCTTGTGCGCCAGCTGCGACTGTACCTCGTGAAGTCTGACTTGGCCATGGTGGTCCATGCCTTAGTTACCACTAGGTTGGGTTACTGCAATGCACTCTACGTGGGGCTGCCTTTGAAGATGGCCCAGAAACTACAGCTGGTGCAAAGATCAGCAGCCAGATTAATAATGGGAGCAAGCTACAGAGAGTGGTCAACCCTCCTATTTAAGTGGCTCCACTGGCTACCGATAAGTTTCCGAGCCCAATTCAAAGTGCAGGTTATTACCTATAAAGCCTTAAACAGTTCAGGATCTCCGCGATTGCCTCCTCCCCTACGAACCTACGTGGACCCTAAGATCATCTGACGAGGCCCTTCTTTCACTCCTATGTCTGTCTCAAAAGTGGTTGGTGGGGACGAGAGAGAGGGCCTTCTCAGTGGTGGCTCCCCGGCTCTGGAACTCTTTCCCCAGGGAGATTAGATTAGCTCCTTCACTGCCCATCTTCTTCTGGGAACTGAAACATGGATTTTCCGAAGTGCCTTTGAGTGAATAAGGCCACCAGATATGAAAATTATATTGTACTTTCTTATTGCTCCTCACTCTATATGTTCTAGCACTTTAATGGAACCCTAGTTTGTTCCTTCCTGCCCTGATTTTACTTACAGACCCTTTTAGAGTCCTTGCATTAGTCACCTTCTGTTATATGTGCTACTGATGTAAGTTTATAAGGAATTGTATTTAATGTGCATATTTTACTGCTGTATTGTGTTAACTACTGTTTTAAACCATTGTTTTTATGTTGTTATGCCGGGCTTGTCCCTGTTGTGAGCCACCCCGAGTCCCTTCAGAGTGATGGTGGTGGGATACAAGAATAAAGTTGTTGTTGTTATTATTATTATTATTATTATTATTATTATTATTATTATTATTATTATTTCTTAAGATTGGCTCTGCGTCTGTTCAGCACCTTCCAAGTCACCCAGTCTTCTGTGTGCCCACGAGGGAGTTTCTCATCTGGTATCGGCCACTGGTTGAGATTCCAGGTTCTAGCTTGTGACTTTTGGACTCTTGGTTTCTGAGGTGTTCCTACGATTATCTCTGTAGATCTTAAGAAGCTGTTTCTTGATTTAAGGTATTGGCTTGCTGGTTGATTTTCAAGCAGAGAATGGGCCAGAGATGTCAATGCTTTGGTCCTCTCATTACAGGCTGATACTTCTTGATGGTTATCAGGTGGTGCAATACTGGCTAAACAGTATAATTTCTCCAGCGGTGTTGAGCATAGACATCCTGTGATAATGCAGCATGTCTCATGAAGAGCCACATTCTCTGTTTTAATGCGGTGAGATGCCTCCCACACTGGGCATGCATATTCAGCAGCAGAGTAGAAAAGTGCAAGACAGATGTCTTCACTGTGTCTGATTGTGATCCCCAGATTGTGCCAGTCAGCTTTCATATATTATTTCTAGCACCCACTTTTTGCTTGACAGTCAAGCGGTGCTTCTTGTAAGTCAAAGCACGATCCAGAGTAACTCCCAGGTATTTTGGTGTACTGCAGTGCTCCAGTGGGACTCCTTCCCAGGTAATCCTCAGAGCTTGAGATGCTTGTCTGTTCTTAAGATGAAAAGCACATGTCTGTGTTTCAGAGGGTTTAGGAATCATCTGGTGTTCCCTGTAATAGGCAGTAAGAGCACCTAAAGCTTCAGCGAGCTTCTGTTCAACCATTTCAAAGCTCCCTGCTTGAGCGGTGATGGCATGATTATCAGCAAAAGTAAATTCAATTAAATCAGCAGTGGGCGATAGGACAGGAGTACTGTGGAAGCTTTCCTTTCTCCGAAGGAAAGGTAAAAAACAAACAATCGCAGCCTTTCCCACTTTGTCTATACTTCCTAATAACTTTT
The DNA here is from genome assembly GCF_035594765.1 of Anolis carolinensis. NCBI lineage: Eukaryota > Metazoa > Chordata > Lepidosauria > Squamata > Anolidae > Anolis > Anolis carolinensis. The sequence continues at coordinate 202,976,332 of NC_085842.1, forward strand.
GTCATCTTGACCGTATCCTTGGCTACATGTCGCCCAGTTCTCACTTGTAAAACATTGGAAGATATGTTTGCTTCTTCTTTCTATGTGAACCATGTACAATGTAATTTTAAAGCTAACTGTACTTCTTGGGGGATTCCCTTCTAGAAGCATAGTTCTCAATTTTGAAAATACAGTGTTCCCTCACTACTTCGCGGTTCACTTTTTGCAGATTCGCTGTTTCGCAGTTTTTTAATAAACTCTAAAAGACTATTATAAATCATAAAAAATACATTTTACAGCCTAAGGAAGGGAGGAAGGAGAAGCCAAAGGGAGAGAAAAGGACCCAAACCGGCAACAGGAGGAAAAGGAGGTGATTTATCAACACACGATTGGTTGATAAAGACTTGAAATAGTGTATAACTACTAAAATAATGTATAAATATTAAAATAAATATAACGTCCCTACTTCGTGGATTTTCACTTATTGCGGGTGGTCCTAGAACCTAACCCCAGCAATAAGTGAGGGAACACTGTATAAAATGTGAGGTTTGGGGAGAGGCTATGGCATCCTGCAAAAGCAAGTGATGGGAAGTACTTGATGTCCATGGGTTCCATATTATCTGCCCACATGCCAGCTGTCAGTGGTTATGTTTAGCTTGTCAGTAGTTTCCTATACTTATCTTCTTTTCAAATCTCAACTACCAAAATTATTGAAATCTTTTTTAAAAAAAAATTCATAAATAAATTATTTATTTTAGATATTCTTTTGTACCTCCTGCTCTTTCATCTTAATTGTACTCTGAATCATCATCAGGACAGAACAGAGACAGAAACAGAGTGGTTTGCAATTGGCAAGGGGGGTCAAGCAAGGTAGCATTTTCTCACTCTACCTATTTAGCTTGTACAATGAATGTATCATACATAAAGCAGGGTTAGATTTGGAGGAAGAAAGTAACATCAGCAATTTATTTATGTTATTTACCGTATTTCTGTCCCACCCTATCTCACCCCAAGGGGGACCCAGAGCAGCTTACAACTTGGCACAATTTGATGCCACATAAAAACATAAACATAACAAATTATAAATACATTAAACATTAAATCAGTAAACATAAAACAATAACTTTTCTTCTTCATTCACTCAGTCGTTTCTGACTCTTCGTGAACTTCGTGAACCAGTCCACACCAGAGTTCCCTGTCGACTGTCACTGCCCCCAGCTCCTTCAAGGTCAACCCAGTCACTTCAAGGATACCATCCATCCATCTTGCCCTTGCTCAGCCTCTCTTTCTTTTTCCTTCCATTTTCCCTAGCATCATGATCTTCTCCAAGCTTTCCTGTCTTCTCATGATGTGGCCAAAATGCTTCATCTTTGCCTCTAATATCCTTCCCTCCAGTGAGCAGCCGGGCATTATTTCCTGGATAATGGACTGGTTGGATCTTCTTGTGGTCCAAGGCACTCTCAGGATTTTCCTCCAGCATCAAAGTTCAAAAGCATCTATCTTCCTTCACCCAGCCTTCCTTATGGTCCAGCTCTCACATCCATAGGTTACTATGGGGAATACCATTGCTTTGACTATGCCGATCTTCGTTGCCAGTGTGATGTCTCTACTCTTCACGATTTTATTGAGGTTGGTCATTGCTCTCCTCCCAAGAAGTAAACATCTTCTGATTTCCTGGCTGCAGTCTGCATCTGCAGTGATCTTCGCGCCTAGAAATATAAAGTCTGTCACTTCCTCCACGTTTTCTTCCTCTATTTGCCAGTTCTCAATCAGTCTGGCTGCCCTAATCTTGGTTGTCTTAATGTTTAACCCAGCTTTTGCACTTTGTTCTTTCACCTTAAACAAACAATAACATATAAATACAATTAAAACAGAATTTAAAACAGCAGCTAAAACAACCACATAGTCCATAATCAAAGTCCATTAGCCATTTCAGTTACAGTTACATTAATTCATAGCTGTCTATTGCATTGTAGCTAGTTTCCGAACATTTGGTTCCAAAGCCAAGATTTTACTTGTTTTCCGAAGACCAGGAGAGATGGAGCTGATCTGATTTCACTGGTGAGGGAGTTGCATAGCTGAGGGACCACCACTGAGAAGGCCCTGTCTCTTGTTCCTACCAGCTGCACCTGCGAAGGAGATGGAACCGAGAGCACGAACTCCCCAGAAGATCTTAATGTCTGTCCTGGTTCATGGGGGAAGATGCGTTTGGACAGGTAAGCTGTGCCCGAACCATTCAGGGCTTTATAGGCTAAAGCCAGCACTTTGAATTGTGCTCGGAAACAAATTGGCAGCCAGTGGAGCTGACGTAACAGGGGGATTGTGTGCTCCATTTAGCAATCTTGCTGCCGTCCATTGGACTACTTGGAGATTCTGAACAATCTTCAAAGGCAACGCCAGATACAATTTAAGATATGTAACTGACATTACAGTATACATAGGAAAACTTGTGAGCATTTTACACTACAAAATTATAGTACTGTTATCCCATTTTAATTGCCATGGTTTTTATTATATGGAGTGTTGGGATTTGCAGTTTAGGAAATGGTATTTCAAATGCAGATCCCAGGATTATACAGGATGCACTCAAGGCAGTTAAACTGGGATAATAGAGCTATATTTGTTTTGTGTAAATAGGCCTTTGGAACAATTACTGAAGAGAGTCAAGACATTAAATGGAAAGGTAGGTTTACAATGGAACATTCAGAAAACAAAAGCAGTTACCATATAGGATTTACATAATTTTAAAGCAGACACTGTAGACATTGAAATAGTTCAAGGTTTTCTGTACCTTGACTCAATCATTAATTATGAATTATCAATCAGAATCGAGACTGCAGTCAAGAAATAAGAAGATTAAAGGCCCTTTCAGACAGGCCCTATTTCCCAGGATCTGATCCCAGGTTTTGTCTTTATCTCAGATTATCTGGCAGTGTGGACTCATATAATCCAGTTCAAAGCAGAAAACCTGGGATCAAATCCTGGGATATAGGGCCTATCTGGAAGGGCCCTAAGACTTGGAAAGGCACCTATGAAGAACCTGGACAATATCCTGGAGTGTAAAGAGATCTACTAGTACAGTAATTGAATAGTAAAGTTAGAATTATCCATGCATTATAATTTGATCAATAAAAAATTCATAGGGTCAGTGTAAATTGAAAGTGATTTCATGGGAATTAACAACATATCTTGTGATCTCTCCCTTACTCCTGGTATGCTGGGACAAGGGGATATTTTGCTTTGTAACTGGAAAAGTTCATATTGAGATGCTTTTGCTCTTTGAAATGCAGAGAACTTTGCTAATGAATTTCTAATCCAAGCCAGATGCTTCTGTGGTTGCTGAAGCATCCCTGTGTCCAAACACCTCGGCTTCCCACTGTACCGTTCTTCAATTGATCAAAAATGTCAGCTCTAATGTGGTCTCATGTTGAGTTTGTTTCATATGGTTGGAGCAAAAAGGTTAGCCTTGTCTCAAAGGAACACTTTTCTAAAAGGTTATTTTAATGTCACATTAACGATTTTTAAGTTCCAGGAAGTATAATTTTCTGTCTTTAGTGCATGTTTTGAAAAGAAATGGATTATCTTTGTGGTGTTTAAGGATGCTGTTCTTGTCACTGGGAGTGTAAACTACAAAACAGTTACAATGGTAGAGATGCAGAAACAGCACTTAAAATTGTAGCTCAAATTCTTCCCCAACTTGCTTGCCTCCCCTCATTCATAAGAATTTTAGCCAGGTATATCTTTGATATGTGTCAGAGCTATTCTGTTTGACTGTTAAAATTCTACTTTAAACAAAACCAGCATCTTTCTACTTTTATCCCCAATTTTTTATCTCCTCCCACCTCAGATTCATATTTTTAAAAAACAGAGAAGGAAAACAAAAAAAAAAGGAAGAAGAAGAAGAAGAAGAAGAAGAAGAGGAGGAGGAGGAAGAAGAGGAAGAGGAAGAAGAGGATGTATTTGTATAGTGCAAAATAGGCTCATATTACAAAAAAAATTGTTTGTCTTTTCGTGCTGGCATGATTTTGTCATGAAATATGATGTATGGTTTGAATGGAATTGTATGAAAGAAGTATGGTTGGGATCTATATAGCCTAGAGATGCCATCCTAAGGAATGAAGCCTGGAAAACTACAAGAGGGAGGAGAAGAATTCATGGACTATAATTAAAAGTTGCTGATGAGAACTGTGACAATGATTAATTGTTGAACTTTTGGTGAAAAACAACGTGTTTACATTATCAGAGACAATGGCTCTTTAAGTTAAGAAAATATTTATAAGGATCCTTATGTTAAGAAGGAAATCAACACAAGGCTCCTTATGTTTACCAACACCAATTAAGGAGAGTCAACATCTGCCAGGAACTGGGGAGCCAGAATGTTTCAGGTTGGAAAAACAGCTATCATTCATTTACAACTTTGGAATAACATCATCAAGAAATATTGCTATATAAGAGACCTTCCAATATTCCAAATTTGTGGCAGACAATTGTGGAGGAGTCTGGCCCACCCGTCAAGCTCTTCTCATTGGGAAGGAGAGAGATGGTGTATTTGGGAGTGGCAGATCTGCAATGGAGAGCAGAAGTCCGGTCATTTGCTTATTTTCTCAAGAGAAAGGAATGCAATTTTGGAGTCATGATACATTTGCAGGGAATCAGTGTCTGCTGTAGGGAGAATAGATCTGATCCTTGGCATTGTTCTTAGGGAAAGAGGATGCATTTTGGAAGTTTTGGAACTGTGCATTGGCAGGCTGCAGGGAAAGCAGAGTCTGGATGAAGCAGGTGCTTCTCCAAGGAGGGAGAAAGGATACGGTAATATTTGGATGATGAAGATGAATGAATATGTATATGTAATGTGAATGCAGAGTAAAAATGGAATCCCCTTTGTTTGTTAGCCAATGTAACTGTAGGTTGTTTGCGAATCCAATGTAGTTATATAGAATCGGTATGTCCAATGTCTTTCTTTGTGTAAAAGTGTAAATGTTCCAATACCCTTTCTCGTACTGGAAACTTGCAATAAAAAGAACCTATGCTTTAAAGTTATTGAAAAGTTATTCATAACAGTTTTGGGTATTAATGCAGCCCAAGTTTGAACTCTGAACACAACCTCAAACTCTTACAGAAAGTGTAATGTATGAAACTTGTGGAATATTAAGCATCCAGACCTGCATTGTCCAATCCTAGGCAGCTTTCATGGTGCTGGATTCAAAGGCTAGGCAAACAATTTGATTCATCTCCCTAGTGCACTTCAAACCCATAAAATAACATAAAATAAATGCAGCAGAGAATGAAAGCAATCAAAGGCCGCTTTGCCCACAGATGTGAAATTCCCAGCTTCCTCTTCATGCTTGCGTCCATGCCGCTCCAACCTGCAAGAAACTGAATGGTACCGCCAGGCAACAAAGTGATCCAGAAGTAGAAGCTGAGATGAAGAAAGTGGACTTGGATGTGGTTCTCACTTGCTGGAATGCCACCAGCTTCATATAGCTTTTCATTTAGCAGATGCTGATGCCTGGTCTTGATTCAGCAAATCAGAGTCATGGGAGGTGGGGGAGTTCAGCCTGTTTATATGGGATTAGTAATGGACCATTGCTCCAGTTGATGGAAACTGGACAAATTCCAAGGGCTGCCTCCATTATGATAATGACCAACATACATAATCAGAGGATTTGGCCTATAGAAGCTTAATCAACTTTAATGAGCTCCATTATCAGAAAGAACAATGGATGTCATTGTGTCTGGCTTCTTTTTCTGATGATGTTTTAATATGAATCCAGTTCTCATTAAAGCCTGACATCTCTGGGAATTAATTAAAGATCTTTTATCCAGCGGACAGAAACAATCTGAGCTATGCAGTTATCACTCTGCCATGCAAGGATTGACATTAAGTCCTTTTTCACCAGAGAGACATACTTTGATTTTTAATTGCCACATCCTGACAATGGATACATCCATAACTGCATGATGTATGATCAACAGGCACTTTGGGGCTCTGGAATGAACCTCTGTGTGCATGCCTGCAAAAAGGCAATCCAGATGATGCTATGAAAGCTTTTGAAAATAACTAAAGATTCCTTCCTCATTAATGCATTCTGATAAAAGCAGGGTCTGTTCCAGGTTTGAAGGGGATGAAACTACAGTCATATACAGTAGAGTCTCACTTATCCAACATTCACTTATCCAACATTCTGGATTATCCAACACATTTTTGTAGTCAATGTTTTCAATACATCGTGATATTTTGGTGCTAAATTCGAAAATACAGTAATTACTATGTAGCATTACTGCATATTGAACTATTTTTTCTGTCAAATTTGTTGTATAACATGATGTTTTGGTGCGTAATTTGTAAAATCATAACCTAATTTGATGTTTAATAGGCTTCTCCTTAATCTCTCCTTATTATCCAACATATTCGCTTATCCAACGTTCTGCCGGCCCATTTATGTTGGATAAGTGAGACTCTACTGTACTAACAAGTTTTTTGTGGTAGTATTGGCAGGCATCAGCAATGGCATCAGCTTTTTGTGAGCAAAGATGTAGCAGTTGCATTTCTCACAACACACCAGTATGACATGACATTGGGGATTTTGTAAGGCTGCCAGGTTTAAATCCAACCTGGGGAGAGCATAGATGAGCTCCCTCTATCCGCTCCAGCTCCATGCAGGGACATGAGAGAAGCCTCTCATAAGGATGGTAAAAACATCAAAACATTCGGGTGCCTCCTGGGCATCCTTGCAGAAAGCCAATTATCTCACACCAGAAGCAACTTGCAGTTTCTCAAGTTGCTCCTGACAAAAAAAAAAAAAGAAAAGAAAGAAAGACCACACCTGGAATACTGTGTCCAATTCTGGGCACCGCAATTGAAGGGAGACATTGACAAGCTGGAAAATGTCCAGAGGAGGGCGACTAAAATGATTAAGGGTCTGGAGAACAAGCCCTATGAGGAGCGGCTTAACTGGGCATGTTTAGCCTGCAGAAGAGAAGGCTGAGAGGAGACATGATAGCCATGTACAAATACGTGAGGGGAAGTCATAGGGAGGAGGGAGCAAGCTTGTTTTCTGCTGCCCTGAAGACTAGGACACGGAACAATGGCTTCAAACTACAGGAAAGGAGATTCCACCTGAACATCAGGAAGAACTTCCTCACTGTGAGGGCTGTTCGGCAGTGGAACTCTCTGCCCCGGACTGTGGTGGAGGCTCCTTCTTTGGAGGCTTTTAAGTAGAGGCTGGATGGCCATCTGTCGGGGGTGCTTTGAATGTGATTTCCTGCTTCTTGGCATTGGGTTGGACTGGATGGCCCATGTGGTCTCTTCCAACTCTACTATTTTATGATTCTATGATTCTATGATTCCATATGGTAGCTGGAGGAATGGCCATACTGGGATGTTGAGGCCATGGAAGAGATTCCAATTGTTGATGCTGGTCCTGAACAAAAGTACATGTGAAGCACAGACCACAAGTAGTGAATGAAAGACAGCTTTTCCCTAAATATGCTTTTGTCTTGTCTTGAGAGAGCTGCAGTTTGTTAGCCTTTATCCAATCTGTTACTATAACAGGCACTGTGACAAGACTTGATTTATTTATCTATCATGTCGGAAGCGAAACCGAAGGTACAGTTGTAATGGATTTAGAAACACAAACAAAGTTAAAAACTTGACATTATACTAAATGTAAGTTGACCAGAATCTGGCCACTTGGAGTGCCTCTTTTGTCGCTGTGAGAAGGTCCTCCATTGTACATGTGGCTGGGCTCAGGCTGCATTGAAATAAGTGGTCTGTGGTTTGCTCTTCCCCACATTCACTTTGTAGTGCCATTTCTTAAGATTGACTCTGCATCTCGTGGTGCCAGAGCACAGTCTGTTCAGTGCCTTTCAAGTCGCCCAGTCTTCTGTGTGGCCAGGAGGGAGTCTCTAATCCAGTCTCAGTCATGGATTGAGGTTCCAGGTTTTAACCTGCCATTTTTGGACATTCACTTGCTCAGGTGTTCCTGCGAGTATCTCTGTTGATCTTAGAAAGCTATATCTTGATTTAAGGTGTTGTTGTGCTGGCTGATATCCGAACAGGGGATGGGCTGGAGAGGTCACTGCCTTGTTCCTTTCATTGTTGGTTGCTACTTCCTGGCGGATGTCAGGTGGTGCAATACTGGCTAAACAGTATAATTACTGTTATAATCATAAAGACTTGATGAGGGCAGTTTATGACTGGGATGCTTGGAGATCTTATTCATAGGATCACAATTTCTTGAAGCTCACTTGGCAGCAAATAACAACAACAATCTCCAAGATTGAATCCATTCTGATCTGTGCCCTTCCTATCTTTAACTGGTTCTATGTGACAGTTCAAAAGACAAATTTCTAGTTTTATATTCTGCCCCCTCCTTAGCCCCCATAGCCTCATTCTGAGGGCTTGGATTGGCTGACCAATGTGTGCTTACTGAATAAAATGGAAGCTGGCATGCAATGCCACTGCATCTCTTACTTTCATTTGTTCTTTTAATGTCTAACTATAAAAGGGTAGATGGAGTAATACATATTGTCTGGCAAGGAGTGTAGATCAGGCAGGTGAGGGAATATATATGGGGAAAAAAAAACCCTGACCAAGCATTGAAGGGGAGCTGGGAGCTGTGGGTTGAAGTTGAAGCTTGGAGAGTGGAATGGGTCATACAAGGGAGAATTTTACTCATAGGGTCTGGAGCCGTGGTGGCATGATGGGTTAAACCCTTGTGAACTACTGACCTGAATGTTGCCATTTCGAATCTGTGATATGGGGTGAGCTTCTGTATGTCAGCTCTAGCTTGCGGGGACATGAGAGAATCCTCCCAGTAACACATCCGGGCGTCCCCTGGGCAATATCTCTATAGACAGCCAATTCTCTCATACCAGAAGCGGCTTTTAGTATGTTCTCAAGTCACTTCCGACATGATTAAAAAAAACTCACAGGGTGAAAGTAAATGAATACATTGTTAGTTCTGGTATTTGAGGACTATGTTTTTCCCCCATATGTTTTTCAGCTTACCATCTGTTTTCATTGGTGTCATTGAATTGAGCATGACCTATTTTTTTTTTATCTTGATGAGAATTGAGAAATAGGTCCTCTCTTTAGCTCCCCTCTCTTACTGAAGAGGGGAAAAATGAGGCCAGGAAAATAAGGCACAGGTTTCTGGTTTTGTTTAAGTCCTAGGATTCCCTGTGTGGGCTATTTTTAGCAGAGATGCCTCAAAGGGCAGCTTAATTCTGGTCTACTGAGCTGTGAAGCCTGATTTCAGAAATGCAGATTTAGTTGCAAAAAGGCCAATCAGAACGTGGAGAGTTTATTCTAATCTGCCCACTGTTTCTAGAAGACAAAAGTAAACACATCAACCTGGTCTCAAAAAATGGCAGGAGAGCAGAACCTCGCTGTCCATTTGGTTTCAGCATCTTGCTTAGGACACAGTAGAATAACACAGCAAAGGTTTTGTGATATGAAAAAGAGGGGCAGATTGAAGTGGGGAAAGATAGTTCAAACGTTCTGAATGAGTTGACTGGTAGCAGTACGAAGTTTGTCAGTAAAGTCAGTGCCAGATCTCAAGGACCTTTGGGTGATAAGGAAGGCTGACACTGACTGCCATCCTTCCTGGGACTCCCCTGTCGACCCTGAGTTTAATTGTGATCCATAAAGTGGGGCCTTAGTATTCCCTGCAATTTGGTTCCAGGACCACGCATGGATACCAAAATCCATAGATGTTCAAGTTGCATTATATGCAACGGTATCATAAAATTGTGTTCCTTATATAAAATGGTGGTACTGTTACATTATCAGAGTGGAGGCCACCAGGGGGTGCTAGAGAGAGAGAAGAATGGTCCATTTTATTGGGGGGGGGGGAGAGAGAAATTGGAGGAAAACAATTTTCCCCATTTTTGCTGGTTATTCTCCTTCCCCACTTATGTCACGAATGAGGCTTGTTTCCATGACTGGGACTTGGATGGAGGGAATAACAGGAAAACAGGGAAATTCACCCCACCCTCTACTCCATAAAATGGATTATCCTTCTCTCTCTAGCAGCCCCTAGTGGCATCCGCACAGATAATGTAATACAGTAGAGTCTCACTTATCCAACACTCGCTTATCCAATGTTCTGGATTATCCAACGCATTTTTGTAGTCAATGTTTTCAATATATCATGATATTTTGGTGCTAAATACAGTAATTACTACATAACATTACTGCGTATTGAACTACTTTTTCTGTCAAATTTGTTGTATAACATGATGTTTTGGTGCTGAATTTGTAAAATCATAACCTAATTTGATGTTTAATAGGCTTTTCCTTAATGCCTCCTTATTATCCAACATATTCACTTATCCAATGTTCTGCCGGCCCGTTTATGTTGGATAAGTGAGACTCTACTGTAGTACCAAAATGGCAAAAATCAAGCTCTGCATTTTGGACACACACACACACACATACACATATATATTCCGGAGCTCCAGTGGGTTAAATTGCTGAGCTGCTGAATTTGCTGACTGAAAGGTTGGCGGTTCAAATCCAGGGAGCAGGGTGAGTTTGAAAACATGCAAATGTGAGTAGATGAATAGGTACCGCTCCAGTGGGAAGCTAACGGGGCTCCATGAAGTTATGCCGGCCACATGTCATCGGAGGTGTTTATGGACAACGCCGGCTCTTCAGCTTAGAAATGGAGATGAGCACCAACTCCCAGAGTCAGACATGACTAGACTTAATGTCAGGGGAAAACCTTTACCTTTTTATATATATTCAGGAAGTGGATGGTATAGGAATTAGTTGTGTTTCTTCACTAGCAGAGTATTGGTTTTTTTTGTTTCCTGCTAAAAGCCTGGTGTTTGTGGGGTGGATGAATTTGGTTTGAAATAGTTTGCTTCTGTTAAAGATTTGAAAGTTGTTTGAACAGATTGGGGTCATATGGCTCAACACAGCTGCTAGTGTTTTTGGACATTATTATAAGATGCAGCCATTAATGATGAGCATCTGTATTTCAAAATGCACTACTTCCTTCACCCCAATATCCAGCAGGAGTTCCTCTTTGCAACATTTTGTGAATAGATCCTGCCAAAGGTATTTTTAGTTTCAAAATGGATGGGAGGCGGGAGGGAAGTCCTAGTTAATTCTGAGAACACGTTCACTTTGCTCAAAGTTGCCACTGTGTATTTGGGGTGCTTCCATCTACAGGAGGAATCTGCTGTGAAGTGTAGACAAAAACTTGACTTATCATAGAATCATAGAATTGGAAAAGCCATTCAGTCCAACTCCCTACCAAGAAGTAAGAAAATTGCATTCAAAGCAACCTGACAGATAGTCATCCAGTCTCTGTTTAAAAGCCTCCAAAGAAGGAGCCTCCACCCACTCTGGGGCAGAGAGTTCCACTGCTGAACAGCCCTCACAGTGAGGAAGTTCTTCCTCATGTTCAGGTGGAATCTTCTTTCCTGTAGTTTGAAGCTGTTGTTCCGTGTCCTAGTCTGCAGGGCAGCAGAAAACAAGCTTGCTCCCTCCTCCCTATGATTTCTCCTCACGTATTTATACTTCCTTTTTCATTGATTGTCAGTCTTTCCGAGCATAGTTCAAAGTGCAGATTTTAGCTTGCAATGTATTATATGGTTTGCATCTAAACTAACTGAAAGCCCATATCTGAGAGGCTGCCGAAGCCTTGAGATCCTCCAGGGAAAGCTTTCTCACAATCCTACCATGCTCTTCTTGGTGTTTGATACCTGGCTAGAAGATTCATCCTATGGGAAACATGGCTAGTCCCCTTGTGTCTCACTTTTTACCAACAGGTGAAGTCCTTTTTAATTTAAGGAGACATTTAATGATTAACAGTTAGGGTGGAAGAATTTCTACTAGGTGACATATGTAGCATTTTTATCTTTATCATTATGTGTTTGGTTTAAACAAAATAGCTAATTCAGTGGGTTTTTAAATTAGAAAATATATTTTCTGTCCTTGGAATTTTAGATGCAATTTCTTTTAACTTTGTAAGCCCCATTGGATTCCTTAGGACACTGGTTACCAACTTTATTTTGACCAGGGACCACTTGACCAGGGACCACTTTCTAACATTAGTGCCAAACAAACACAAACAACAAACAAAACTTTATTTATATGCTGCTCTGTCTCCCATGGGGACTCAGTGCGGTTTACACATGGTAAATATTCAATACCAACATACAGCATACAACAGGGGCCGGGCTGTGGTGCAGGCTGGTGAGCAGCCTGCTGCAATAAATCACTCTGACCATGAGGTCATGAGTTCGAGGCCAGCCCGTGGCGGGGTGAGCACCTGTCAATTAAAAAATAAAAAATAGCCCCTGCTCGTTGCTGACCTAGCAACCCGAAAGATAGTTGCATCTATCAAGTAGGAAATAAAGGTATCACTTATAAAGTGGGGTGGCAAGTTTAACTAATTTATGACGTTGGAATGAGGAAGTGCCATCACAGTGGATGATGAAGCAGCTGCTCCTCCCTGTGGCCAGAATCGAACATCTCCTCAGGAGAAGGTTAAATTGCCTCTGCGTCTTGTCTCTGTCTCGGTTCTATGTGTATATGGGCATTGAATGTTTTCCCTATATGTATATAATGTGATCCGCCCTGAGTCCCCTTCGGGGTGAGAAGGGCGGAATATAAATACTGTAAATAAATAAAATAAATTAACAGTCCAGTGATAGAATAATGGCTTAAGCATAATAAAAATTTAAAACAATGTGGTCTTTAAGTATAAAAACAGTTTCAGTGCCAAAAGGGTTATGAGTCAGTTTTTGGTCAACTTTAGATTCGTTTTGGTTATTCGAGGTGCTCATTCAGAAAATTGCATTGGATAGACCACATCAGCTCCAGTTTCTGATGCAGAACATATGCCATCCAGGAGTCGCCATCTGATCACCGCAGAAAACCATATTTAATAATCTAGAGCTGATGTAGTCTATCCAATGCAATTTTCTGAATCAGCACCCCAAGTGAGCCCAATAACAGGCCAAAAAATGGCTCAGCTGTGTTATTATCCATAGTAGTAATGGTGAGGTTGCAGATTATATTTTAGTTCTTGCAGCCCACTGGTGGTCCATGGACCACAGGTTGGGAACCACTGCCTTAGCAGGAGAAAGGCAGGAAAATACACAAATGAATAGATAAATGAGTAAAGCTGTCCAAGGTGCTGAAGCTTTTTTGAGGATAAGATTCATTATTTGGATAACAATTCAGACCAAAATTCAGAGTTGGTTAGGCACACAGTGACACATAAATTAACACTTGTCACTGCTTAATGGTTGGTGTGTGTAACATTTCTGAGTCCAGTGAATAGAGACTAGGCTATTCTGCTTGTAGGTTCTCCACTGAATTGGCTGCCTGATTTGTTGTTTTCTTATTACTGTTCCCCATTCTAATAGCTGGTTGGTACTCCCTCCTCTTTCTCCTCTGCTACATTTCTTTGCCACTACTGTTTATTCTGAGCATCACGCTCCATCTGGATTGTGTATTGCACATGTAAGAGATAGAGCAGCAGTGGCCTGTATGATTAGATGGCTTACAATGACACAAAGAAGCTGCCTCTACGATTGCAATAGTGTCGGACCAATAGTAATAGAGCTCATTTTGATGCCAGAGTGGGCATTTGGGTGGGCAGATATTTCTATTATGTACATTATTTTTTTCTGAATTGTTGCAGAAATCATATATTTTTCAAAAACATACAAGCAATGGTGGTTTTCATCAAAACCTTTTCAAGTAATAAAACATTTTATCTTGATCTCCTGAAAGCAGCAGCAGCACTACACAAATTAACTTTTATCACACGCAGGCTCTAAGAGAGAAAAGAGTACCTATTTGAGAGAAAAGAATACCTATTAGAGTAGTGTAACAAGGCGTTTCTACATGCGTATGAGAGAGTTCATGTGTTTGAGAAGGATGGTTTACTGACTTTTTATTGTCTAAAAATAAAACAGCTGCTGCACTCAGTCTTCTCTTCACTTAAATTTTGTGAGCACAACAGAACTATTGTTTTGTATCATTCATCCTCATATTTCTTCCATTAGAATTCATTGCACAAGAATTCAGAGTAACAGAACATAGCCACTCATTCTGCTTGCATTCATTCTATTTCTGTTCCGGTTCTCATCTTCCACCCCCGGCACTCATTTCATTCCATACAGTTTCCATGGAGAAAAAAATGCGCTTTTTGTGCATTTCTTCAAACATTATTTTGATGTACATATTCCTTACGTCAGTTTTGTGCACATTCTTTTGATTTGCAAACTGCAGAAAGTTTAGAAACGTGTGATGATGTATAGATATAGGGAAAACTAATTGAAATGTGAGCCAAAGGAAGATACATACACTTTTCCCTCTTGAAATTGTCAAGAAAACATGCAATGTAGGAAAGTATGTTGTATATAAAGGCAGTGTTCGAGTTACAAACATCCAACTTACAAATGACTCATAGTTACAAATGGGGTGAGACAACAGGAAGTGAGCGAAATCTACTGCTGACTTGAAGGTTGGCAGTTCAAATTCATGAGGCAGGGTGAGCTCCTGTCTGTCAGCTCTAGCTTCCCATGTGGGGACATGAGAGAAGCCCCCACAAGATGGCAACACATCCTGGTGTCCTTTGAGCAATGTCTTTGAAGACAGCCGATTCTCTCACACTAGAAGTGACTTGCAGTATGTTCTTGAATATCCACTCCTGAAAGAGTTATCATGGGGAAAAGGTATCTCAGCTGAAGCTTTCTCACCAATCCTAGTTTCCACAACAAGCCACATTTTGCAAAATCACAGGGACAGAAAGTGAGATGAAATCTTCTGAAGAGGGGCACAGACAGCAAAACAAACACCACAGCGGTGTTAAGCCTTCTCTATGCTATCCAAAGTGAAAACACACGCGCACACACATATATATATACTTGGCTGGAGTTACACTTAAAAATATACCTGTTCCAACTTACATACAAATTCAATTTAGGAACGAACCTTGTTCATAACTTGGGGACTGCCTGTAGCTTAACATTTTCTTGTGTATGTTCAGATGTATATGGACACTTACAATATAGTGGTATTCAGAGTCTTTGTCCCAAAAAGTATTCCCTTATGCTGAGAAATCTTGGGACATCTGATATCAAAAACACAGGATACTGGGATATTTAGTCAGGGCCATCTTTTATTTGAGTCAGGAGCGATTTGAGAAACTTGAGAAGTTGCTTCTGGTGTGAGAGAATTGGCCATCTGCAAGGACGTTGCCCAGGGGATGCCCAGATGTTTGATGCTTTACCATCCTTGTGGGAAGATTCTCTCATGTCCCCACATGGGGAGCTGGAGCTGACAGAGGGAGATCACCTGCTCTCTCTGGATTTGAAACGCTGACCAACTACTGCACTTTATCACACTCCACTCTTATTGATTGAACTCTGTAATGGGATCCTTAGTTTCCTCTTGTAGAGTCTGCTGAATTTTATCTTACAGTTTGTATATTATGTTCAGACTCTAATGTTCTAATGTTTTGATGTTGATGTTTTATGCTGGTTTGTATGTTTATACTATTTTACTTGTTTTACATTGGTTTAATTATTCTGTATTTTATTGTATGTTGAAACTGGGCTTGTCCCCATGTGAGCTGCCCTGAGTCCCCTCTGGGGAGATGGGAGCAGGATATAAAAATAAAGTTATTATTATTATACTTGCAGTCTAGCTTACAAGATTCAAGGTACAGATATTACCACCCTACAACAGTGTGCAGCTTATTCCAACCCTTCATATGATCTTGAGTAATCCACCAGGTTCACCCAAGGATATGGCCATTAGCCACCATTCCTCATGAGTTCTGGGGATACTTGAGAACTTGGTCACTGTTCTTCTGAAGTTGCACATTATTGGAGGGTGTTGGTAGTGAATGCTTAACAGGAGCATGGAAATGTAATCTGGCTATAAATCCAAGAGTCCTAGAGCCAACATAATCAGCAACCTGATGGTTGGACGATTATGGAAGATGTCATTTCTTTTTTTCAATGAACATCTCCAAGCTCCAGATTTCTAAGTTCTGAATGAAATGGCTGGCCTCTCCTGTCCTTGAGTTAGGATGTAATGCTGATCATTCTGAAAGGTTTAGCCTCCCCATTCTGAAATGCTCTACTCAACAATGCTGCTGATCTCTGTCAAACAGAGTGTCTCCCTGGAGTGTAAGGTGGGTCGCCATCACATGTGTATCAGACCTTGTCCTTCATGGCTTATCAAACAGGCCAGAGGGGACTGGCAGAGTGGTTAGCCAATGCCTCCTTACAGCAAGGAGCAGAGATCCAACTTTTCTAAGGGAGGCAGATGTGAGGTGCTTATTGAAACCAAAAGCATCCCTGAATCCTACTGTAATTGATCATTACTGGTCACTGTCTAGCCTACCAATTTTGGACAATACATTGGAACATTTGTTTTAAAGAGCTTTTTATCTTTTAAATTATTTTTTATTCTTTTAACTTTTTTAATACTGTAGATAGTTTAATTCTATTTTAATGTTCACTTAATATGTGGCAATAATAATAATAATAATAATAATAATAATAATAATAATAATAATAATAATAATGCAAAAATACTATGGGA
Source organism: Anolis carolinensis (assembly GCF_035594765.1). NCBI lineage: Eukaryota > Metazoa > Chordata > Lepidosauria > Squamata > Anolidae > Anolis > Anolis carolinensis. Next base: position 202,992,896 of record NC_085842.1, read on the forward strand.
CTTTCGAATCCAGACTGACAAAGTTTTGGAACACAACACACCAGACTTCACAGTTGTGGAAAATAAAAAAGTTTGGATTATTGATGTTACCATACCAGGTGACAGTCGGATTGACAAAAAACAACAGGAAAAACTCAGCCGTTATCAGGATCTCAAGATGGAACTGCAAAGGCTCTGGCATAAACCAGTGCAGGTGGTCCCTGTAGTGACTGGCACAAAAGATCTCAGCCGGCATTTGGAAACAATAAACATTGACAAAATTACAATCTGTCAACTGCAAAAGGCCACCTTGCTGGGACCTGCATGCATCATCTGAAAATACATCATACAGTCCTAAACGCTTGGGAAGTGTTCGACTTGTGATTTTGTGATGTGAAATCCAGCATATAGATCTCGTTTGCTGTGTCATACTATGTCTTTGTGTCAATAATAATAATAATAATAATAATAATAATAATAATAATAATAATGAAACCAGTACAGGTGGTCCCGGTGGTGATGGGCACACTGGGTGCTGTGCCAAAAGATCTCAGCCGGCATTTGGAAACAATAGACATTGACGAAATCACCATCTGCCAACTGCAAAAGGCCACCCTACTGGGATCTGCACACATCATCAGAAAATACATCACACAGTCCTAGACACTTGGGAAGTGTTCGACTTGTGGTTTTGCGAAACGAAATCCAGCATATCTATCTTGTTTGCTGTGCCATACAACGTCGTTGTGTTGATAATAATAATAATAATAATAATAATAATAATAATAATAATAAATATTTTCTATGTTTATCAGTGGTTCTCAAACATAGGTCTCCTGATGTTGGACTAAAAGCCAATTGTGCATGTTAGCTTGGGTTTCTAGAAGTCAAAGCCTCAAAACACTTACTTTGGAAACCATTACTCTAGAAGGTCTCACACAAAAGAATGTGTGAAACTTCTGCCAATTTCTTACATAATGCAAAGTCCTGTTTAAGTATATCTATAGTGTTTTCAATTTAGAAACCATACTATTAAATGCCATGGATGAAAGAAGTTCAACTGAATCCCTGATTAAATGTGAAATACTGTTTGCTTGAGACAGTCTACGATTTGCTGCTCTTTTTCTTGCAACTTTCGCTACTGTGGGAGTATGTGTATGTGATTCTTGTCATATAGATGTGAAGTATTGCTGCTCATTGCATCCACAATGGACTAACAGTGCATCACTTACAAATGTACTGAACAGCTAAAATGGCTGGCTGTCCCATATTAGCCTTGGCATGTCATATATCTTTCTATCAGGCTATCAAGTGTTCACAGAGCCCAGGACTTAGACCCCCTCCTCCAACCACTTCATCACATGACAAATTTTTAGCATCCTAGGATGTTGCTTCCCCAGTTGAGCAACTGAGCACCACGTCACCTATCACGTGATGTAATCTTATTTCTGGTGGAGCTCCGTTGTTCAACTGAGGTGGCAGTGTGGTAGGATGCTGAGCTGCCAACATGAGAGTCCCGTGTTCCATTTGGAACAATGGGGCTACCACAGGGACAAGCCATGCGGCAATATTTCCCCACGTGTGATGGGGAAGAGTCGCTGATACCTGGGCAGGGTGGCAGGCACTGGGATTGCCCTGCTGCCCTGCAGGTTTGCTACAGAATCTGGTGAATTGCCCCACGGGATCTCATTAATGTGATGAGGTCCCTAGCCTTAAGGCAAAGTCATAGCAAGAGATAATACAGTAAGTACTTCATATCCGTGAATTCAGCCATCCACAGCTTTTAAATTTTTTAAAATTCCAAAAAGAATTTGATTTTTGCTATTTTAGATAAGGGACACCATTTCCCTTACATGCTACTGTATATAATGGGATTTGAGCATCCACGGATTTTGGTTATCTATGGTGGGCAGGCCTGTAGGTTAAAAAAAAAACCTGGTTTACTCATGAATTTTAACTGGTTAACCAAATCCCCATGCTAAGTCTATGAGACTTAAAACATAAGAATCCCTCCAGGCATTATCTCAAGCAGATGTTGACAGGTCTGAACCCGGGGGGCGGGTGGGTCAGGGGTTCAACCCCCCCCCAATTTTCAAAACCCCTCCCGAATTTTTTTTCTGGCTACGGCCCTGATGGTGGGGTCCTGGAACTAAACCCCAGCTTCTTCTTCTTCAATCACTCAGTCGTTTCCGACTCTTCGTGACCTCATGGACCAGTCCACGCCAGAGCTCCTGTTGGCCGTCGCTGCCCCCAGTTCCTTCAAGGTCTCTTCAAGGATATCATCCATCCATCTTGCCCTTGGTCAGCCTCTCTTCCTTTTTCCTTCAATTTTCCCCAGCATCACGATCTTTTCCAAGCTTTCCTGTCTTCTCATGATGTGGCCAAAATACTTCAGCTTTGCCTCTAATATCCTTCCCTCCAGTAAGCAGTCGGGCATTATTTCCTGGAGGACGGACTGGCTGGATCTTTTTGTGGCCCAAGGCACTCTCAGGATTTTCCTCCAGCACCAAAGTTCAAAAACATCTAACCCTTCACTCAGCCTTCCTTATGGTCCAGCTCTCACATCCATAGGTTGCTATGGGGAACACCATTGCTTTAACTATGCGGACCTTCGTTGCCAGTGTGATGTCTCTGCTCTTCACTATTTTGTCAAGGTTGGCCATTGCCCTCCTCCCAAGAAGTAAGCATCTTCTGATTTCCTGGCTGCAGTCTGCATCTGCAGTGATCTTTGCACCTAGAAATATAAAGTCTGTCACTGCCTCCACGTTTTTTCTCTCTATTTGCTAGTTATCAATCAGTCTGATAACCCCAGCGGATACTAAGAATCCACTGTTAATGCTTTTTAAAAATTGTGTATAACTAACTGTTCCTTGCTGCAGTGTGCTGATTTTTATTATTGCTTAAGAGCAGTTGACATCAACTCTCCAGGTAGTTTGTCTGGGTTTACTTCTTCCCCCTTACCCTCCTACATGTCTTGTCCACAGCATTTCTCAAACGTTGAGAGACCATCATCAGGACTGAGAACTATAAAGAGGTCAGCTTGAGGAAATTCTGAAGATCCCTAGCAGTTGAACCCAATGCAACAGGTTTACTGCTTTGTGTCTTACTCTATCAGATTGGTAACTTTTCCAGTTCTGATCCCATTGATCCTTCCCCTAAGTTCAACCTTCCTCCCATTACTTAAATAGTTGACATTGTTGTATAATTTCCTTTCTTGATCTAAGCTGCATGTGGGTCACAACATTGTTAACAATAAGTGTATTACAAATGTCATTCTCCTTTTAAACCACTGTTTTAATTCTGGATTTTTCTTTCTCTCTTCACAACCTTGCTTTATTTTTCAGTCCCCTGAAACACTTGCTTACAGCAGTCTTTTTTGTTTCATAGTCCCTTTCTTCCACATCTGGAATACTGTGTCCAATTCTGGGCACTGCAATTTAAGAGAGTTGTTGACAAGCTGGAATGGGTCCAGAGAAGGGCGACTATAATGATCAAGGGTCTGGAGAACAAGCCCTGTGAGGAGCGGATGAAAGAGCTGGATATGTTTAGCCAGCAGAAGAGAAGGCTGGGAGGAGATATGATGAGGGCCATGTATAGGCCATGTGAGGGAAAGTCATAGGGAGGAGGGAGCAAATTTGTTTTCTGCTGGCCTGGAGACCAGATGCGGAACAATGGCTTCAAACTACAGGAAAGGAGATTCCACCTAAACATTAGGAAGAACTTCCTCACTGTGAGAGCTGTTCGGCAGTGGAACTCTCTGCCCCGGAGTGTGGTGGAGGCTCCTTCTTTGGAGGCTCTTGAACAGAGGCTGGATGGCCATCTGCTAGGGGTGCTTTGAATGCGTTTTTCCTTCTCGGCAGGGGGTTGTACTAGAAGGCCCATGAGGTCTCTTCTAACTCTATGATTCTTCCTTGTACTTTTTCTTTCTTCCTCAATTCATGGTTAATTGCCTCCTTTTGCCCTTTCTCTTTTCTACTTTTCATATCTTCTGCTTACACTTACATTTTTTCCAAGTCCCCTCCTTCTCTTGTGTTCTTTTTCCAATTCTCCTGCCTACACTTGACTTTCATATCCCTCTCTAATCCTATTCATATTACATTTTCATTTCTCCTTCTCCTTCTCTCCATGCCATTTTTTAAAAAACTTTATCATTAATTTTTTTCTCACAAAATCAGAGTAATGTGATTGGTAAACTAGATATTAGATTCTCGAATATGAAACTTTTCTGCCTCATTAAGCCATGGAAGTCAATTTAAGACTTGCTTTGAAACAGGCTTCCAAAGACCCGATTGCCTCGTTGATCTGTTGACGTTGTTCATTTTCAATAGCAACTCTGCCAACTATTTGGTAATTATCAAGAATATTATTGTGATTATGATGGTTTGGGGAAAATGTCCTCCCCACACAATTTGGTTGCATAATAGAAAAGAAAGAAGAAAATTGGCCAGTGAGGAGCAACTCATTAAAAGCAGAATCTTGAAAATTTAATTTTTACTTGTTGGAAAAAGTTGAAAAGTTTTACCTCATTCAATGCAAACCCTGAAAAACATAGTTTAAACCAGAAATATGGTTTCTATTTGATTGATAAAGAATGCTCTGACCAACCCTGGTTGAAGCTTGAATGATATTTCTAATGGCCATTCCTAGGCCTCAGATTTTGACCCTGAAATTTTTGATACTTCTGTCCGGTGTACCATACTTTGCTTGTACACACCCCCTAAGTTCATCACCTTGGAAATATTTTTTAGTTACCTTGCACACATATGTTCCTTTGTGACTGTGTGGAAAGCCTAAGGAAGCTAAATTCCCTGTATGTGGAAAGCAGAAATGAAATGCCATTGACTTTTAGCAGCAGAGAAAATAGAAACCTTTCAAGAGACTTTGAATCAACATTTCAACCATTACTTTAGCATTTCTATAAAGGGCAGATTTGCATTTGTCGAACACGCAATTAGCAAATGCTGGGGGGAAAGTAATATGGTTTAAGTCAGCCTGAGCCTGTCTACTGAATATTACACTGGGGACTGATAATATTGTAGAAACAGCAGAAGGTTTGCCCCTTGCTCTTGTAGATGATTTATCTCTAGTTAAGAACTAGAGAGGTCTGCACATGGATTGACCCTGAGTGTACACAAGACAAAAGCTATTGTAGTTTTTTGCAGACACTGCCTGCAAGTTTTTTGATGATGGTAGAGCAGTCCACAGTCTTCCTAACCAGGGCTGGCAGTTCAGGATCATCCTACTCCTGAGGTTTCTAGGCCAAACTCTGAGTGCTGAGGGTGAACTCTAGTAATGCTGTTATTATTTATTGTATCAGAAGTAAAGTGGGTACATTTATAATGTATTTTAAAAACAAAGTTAAAAACTTGGCATTATGCTAAATCTCCTTTGACCAGAAGCTGGCCACTTGGAGTGCCTCTGGTGTCGCTGTGAGAAGGTCCTCCATTGTGCATGTGCCAGGGCTCAGGTTGCATTGTAGTAGGTGGTCTGTGGTGTGCTCTTCTCCACATGAGAGAAGTGTCCCTGCAGGATCATGACACATACGGGCATCCCCTGGGCAATGTATTTTTAGACGGCTGATTCTCTCACACTAGAAGCAACTTGCAGCATGCAACCAGTGATGCTGGGCAGTGGCGCAGCTGGTTAGTAGCCAGTTGCAATAAATCACTACTGACTGGGAGGTCATGAGTTCGAAGCTAGCTCAGGTCGGATTGAGAGCCCGACTATTAAATAGCCTAGCTCGTTGTTGACCTAAGCAACCCGAAAGACAGTTATATCTGTTGAGTAGGAAATTTATGTGGGGAGGCTAATTTAACTAATGTACGGCACCTTAAAACCATCCAGTAGTGTGTGGAAGAATGAGGAAGTACTCCATCAAAGACTCGGTGTCACCGTGGATGATGAAGCAGCAGCTCCCCCTTTGGCCAGAATTGAGGATACTCTCATTAAGCCAGAAGCTGGAAAATGTTAAATTGTCTCTGTCTGTTTCTGTATGTTGTATGTCTAATGGCATTGAATCTTAGCCATATATATGTACATTGTGATCCGCCCTGAGTCCCCTTCAGAGTGAGAAGAGCGGAATATAAATACTGCAAATAAATAAATAAATAACGTATGAAGCATCAACCACACTTTCTCACAGTTCCCCCTCAAACACAGAAAAACACATCAGACAATCTATTAGCTTCTCTTACATGCCTTAAAGTAGTCCAACAGAGGCTATAACATGACATAAGTGCACTTCTGGTGGGACTCCTTGGTGCTTCGCTTCCTAAGTGCATGGAAACGGAGCCCAAAAACTGTGTTCAGGTGTCAGTGTGACCCAACTCCAAGCATCAGAATGCGGGGGAAAGTAGGGAGAAAATGGGGAAAAGCCCAGTAAATTGGCCATCCCAGAAGATGGGGAAAGATGGGAGGAAACCAGGTTAGACTGTTCCCTTGACTTTCCCTTGTTTCCCCCTGCTTTCCTCACACCAGTATGATGAGGTCCTATGAGAGAAATTAAGATGGAAAGCTTGGCTAAGGGGGCTCTTCCCAGATCAAAGTCAAACACAGGGATTATGCCTTCTTATTTATTTATTTATTTATTTATTTATTTATTTATTTATTTATTTACAGTATTTATATTCCGCCCTTCTCACCCTGAAGGGGACTCAGGGCGGATTACAATGAACAAATATATGGCAAACATTCAATGCCAACAGACAAACAACATACAGTATAGACACACACAGAAGTATTTTTACATTTTTCCAGCTTCACGATTCCGGCCACAGGGGGAGCTGTTGCTTCACTGTCCACTAGTGGCTGTACTTCCTCATTCCTTTTCCTCATGTTTTGCTGGCAGTTTTATGGTGTTGTAAATTAGTTAAATGTCTGGTGTGTTGTGTTCCAGAACTTTGTCAGTCTGGATTCAGAAGTCCCACAGTATCTTTGCGTGCTCATTTTCCAATACTTTTGCAGGTTTGTGATCCCACCAGTTCTTTACTGCAGGGAGGTGGTACTTGAGGCATAAGTTCCAATGAATCATTTGGGCCACATAGTTGTGTCTTTGTTTGTAGTCTGTCTGTGCGATTTTCTTACAGCAGCTGAGGATATGATCAATGGTTTCATCGGTTTCCTTGCACAGTCTGCATTTTGGGTCATCAGCTGATTTTTCAATCTTGGCCTTAATTGCATTTGTCCTGATGACTTTCTCCTGGGCTGCAAGGATCAGGCCTTCTGTCTCCTTCTTCAGTGTCTCTTTCGTGAGCCATAGAAAGGTCTTCTCCTTATCAGCTTTTCCTTCAATTTTGTCAATAAACTTTCCATGCAAAGTTTTGTTGTGCCAGCTGTCAGCTCTAGTTTGTAGTGCGGTTTTCTTGTACTGTTTTTTGTCTGCTGTGCATTGAGGAGTTTCTGATTTTTTGACTTCAATCAAAGTAGGTTCTTCACTTTGCTTTACATATTCTGCCAGGGCATGTTCTTCTTCTTTGACTGCTTGTTTTACTTGTAAGAGTCCTCTGCCACCTGATCTTCTAGGCAGATATAGCCGGTCAACATCACTGCGAGGGTGCAGGGAATGATGAATGGTCATGAGTTTTCTTGTTTTTCTGTCCAAATTGTCCAGTTCCGCCTGTGTCCAATTTATGATGCCAGCAGGATATTCTATGACAGGTATGGCCCAGGTGTTTATGGCCTTGATGGTGTTGCCTCCATTGAGCTTGCTTTTGAGAATTTTTCTGACCCTTTGTGTGTATTCTTTGCTGACCACAGTTTTCACGTGTTCATGCTTGATGTTGTCCAGTTGTAATATGCCCAGATATTTATAGGCCTCTGGCTGGTGACACTTTATTGTTTGGCCATTAGGCATATTTATGCCCTCACTTTAAATGATTTTTCCCTTCTTCAATGCCACTATATTATTATTATTATTACTATTATTATTATTATTATTATTATTATTATTATTATTATTATTATTATTATTTCACTCCCAAATTATTTTGGGGTATGTGAATGGAAGATTTGGGGGACTGGATACCTTAGAGGTGTAAAAAGCCCCTAGAGTCTGCCAGAAGTCTACCATCCATAATTCAGATAGGGATCCACATGCGTAAGGATCTCATCCCATGAGCGGGGAGGAAGCAGAGGAAAGTGGAGGGACCTGACTTACTTTGTTCCCTTCCATGTTTTTCCTTTCCTGTCTTCTGGGATGGCTAGCCATCCCAAATCCTTCCCCCAGCTTTCGCCCATGTTACTTGAGTCCTCAAAAGGCATTATGAGCTCTGTTTCTCTGTGCTGTGGATACCGAGTTCAATGGAGTCTCAATGGAAATAGCCTTGTGTCATGTGATGGCCTCCACGGGACTCTGTTTCGGCAGCACAGAAAAACAGAGAGATGACGCAGAGAAGATTGTGTCTGATGAGTTCCTAAGTGTGCTTTTTCGGGTGCTGCTAGGTGTGATATTTCCTTCCTCTCTGCACAGTGCTCAAGCCCCTCTCCCAACTTACTGCAAAACCATCCTGAATGGCCTCTTCATGTTTTACTGCTAATCCCATTATAGTACATCTGGCTATGGATAGGAGACAGCTAGACCTTCTCCGTTCCTGCCTGCTTGCCCCACAGCATGGGAGGACCATGAGAGGTGGCTTTGGGCCTTGACAGCATGTAGGGGAGGTGGGATATGGATCCGCTTAGAATGGGTCTACCTGGGCTGGGCTGTGGCACAGCTGGTTAGTAGCCAGCAACAATAAATCACTACTGACCGAGAGGTCATGAAATCGAAGCCTCTGACCATTAATAGCCTAGCTCGCTGTTACCTAAGCACCCCAAAAGACAGTTGCATCTGTCAAGTAGGAAATTTAGGTACGTTTTATGCAGGAGATTAATTTAACTAATTTACAACACCATAAAATTGCCAGCAGTGAATAAAAGGAATGAGGAAGTAATACCATCAAGGTCTTGGTGTCACAAGTGGACAGTGAAGCAGCAGCTCCCCCCATGGTGGGAATCGAGCATACCCTCATGAAGCCAGAAGCAGGAAAATTGCCTCTGTGTGTGTATGTTGTATGTCTAATGGCATTGAATGTTTGCCATGTATATGTGCATTGTAATCCACCCTGAGTCCCCTTCGGGGTGAGAAGGGTGAAATATAAATACTGTAAATAAACAAACAAACAAACAAACAAACATTTCTGCTATGTTGAGATATTGTATTGAAGCCATAGTGTCCCATCCTTGTCCCCCAGCTCTTTGCTCTACACTCAGCCCATGAATTCCTCATCCAGCTCTAAAAATCCCTGATAGTCCTCCTGCCTGTGATTAGTATTTGTTTTTTTAATAGTCTTCCAGGATTTGCTGGATGTACTATGTAATATTTCACAAAATCTGTTTTGCAGTGGCGGTTTCAAAAGTATATCTTCGACCCATGAACTCAGTGTGTGGGTTGAGAAATAATGATGGCAGAGGAATTAACCTGTATTCGAGATCAATTATTCTAAGATTATTAAAAAACGCATTAAGAATTTAGGCATTAATGCGATATACTGGTTGCTATGATTAACCTTGTTTATATGTTAAGCCCCCCACCACTCATTTTTTCTGGGGATTTATTTTGCTTTGCATCATTAGAATGAATAGTGGGCCACCTTTATTGACCTTTGACTAAAACAAGACTTTTTCTCTTCCATTCTCCCTCCAGTCTTCTTTCCTCTTCCTCCTCCTCCTTTCCTTCCCTCTGTGAAATGAGCTCCAGTTCCTATCAGCACATTGCTCATTATTGTTTCCATCAACCAATTCCATATAAATAATGGAGCAAACTGGGAATTAAATGCAGCCATAACTGTGATGAATGGTAATGAGTGATGCAGACTAAGGTAGAGAAGCTCCAGCATCGCATTGCCATGGATTTAGCAAATGTTTTCTGGCTTTGTGCTTCAGTGCTTTTCAAATTTATTGAATGTATCACTTCGAAGGCAGTGTGTGTAGTCAATGCTGTTCTTGTTAAAGGCATGTTTAAATAGGGGAAGGGAGAGCATTTCATTGGTTTCACATTTAGAGGCAAGCTCAGCTAATGCGCTCACCATGCACCAAATCACGGACTGGAACGCAGCTGCTTTTCCAAGTCCACACTTCCTGAATCAGGTGTTCCAGTTTGTCAATTCCAAAATGAACACAAAAATAGTGAATATTATGGAGAATGTGTAGCCAGGTTCTTGCAATGTACCGTATATACTTGAGTATAAGCCAACCCGAATATAAGCCGAGACACCTAATTTTACCACAAAATACTGGAATAAGTTATTGACTTGAGTATAAGCCGAGGGTGGGAAATGCAGCAGCTATGGGTAAATTTCAAAATAAAAATAGATACCAATAAAATTTCATTAATCGAGGCATCAGTAAGTTAAATATTTTTGAATATTTACCGTATTTCAAAGAAAAACAATAAACTAGCTCTATAAGTGGAAAGGTAGGGGCAACAAAAACCAATATGGTATCAACAATAACCTAATAATAATAATAATAATAATAATAATAATAATAATAATAATAATAATACCAACAACAGCAACTTCATTTGGATCCCACCCTATCTCCCCATGGGAACTCAGGCCGGCTTCCAACATAGTAACAGGCAAATATTCAATGCTTATATAAACAATGCAGAGCTAGATATTTCCCCAGAAACTTTTGCAAATCCCCCCCCCTCTCTGTGCATTTCCCCTACAATATTTGCAAGCTATATATATATATATATATATATATATATATATATATATTCATATCTATCTAGACGTGTCTATATATATTTGTGTGTTCATTTCCCCTCTGTAATATTTGCAAGCCCTATATATAGGTAGGTAAGAATATATTCATATCTATCCAGACATCTATCTTTATATAGATAATTATATGTATATAGAATTTGCAGAGACTTGCAAACATATGAAGGTAAATTCATATATAAAAATAATGTGTATGTATGGCTACAGATACACAGGTACATGGATCTATATGTATAAAGGATTTGCAAAGACCTGCAAACCTATGAGGGAAAAATTCATATATAAAATAATGTATATAGATAGATACAAATATAAAGGTACATAGAGATTGCAAAAGCTTGCAAGGGGTTAATGCCTACATATCTGTAGGAGAGTTTAACAAATATTTTAGGGGAAAATGCTTTCATAAGATTAATGAATATATATTTTCTTCTTCCTGACTTGCAAGGGCGTCTTTCTCTTTTCAAAACATTCCCTTGATTAAGAGCGAGGGAGGCTTTGCAAAAGAAAACACACTGATAAGGGAGGAGAAGAGAGAAATAGATCACATATTGCAAGCAACAGCCTGCAGGCTCCGTTGCCGGCCTTGACCTTGATCTGTGGTTCTCAACCTATGGGTCCCCAGATGTTTTAGCCTCCAACTCCCAGAAATCCTAACAGCTGGTAAAGTGGTTGGGATTCTGGGAGTTGTAGGCCAAAACACTTGGGGACCCACAGGTTGAGAACCACTGATTTATTGCTTGAGGAGAGCCAAGGAGTAGTGAAGCAGTATCCAGCTATGTTTCTATACCCGAAGACTCAGCAACAAATGTTCTCCAGGTCTTCTACAGAGTCCTCTGAAGCTCCTCGGGAATGATGTCATTCTTGTGCATCTAGGTATAGGAACACAGATGGATGCTGCTCAGCTATCCCTTATCTTTGAAAGGATTGAGCAGGGGGCAAGCTTGTTTTCTGCTGCTCTATAGACTAGGACACAGAGCAATGGATTCAAACTGCTGGAAAAAAGATTAAACCCAGACATCAGGAAGAACTTCCTGACCATAAGAATCACAGAATCAGAGAGTTGGAAGAGAGTTGGAAGAGACCTCATGGGCCATCCAGCCCAACCCCCTGCCAAGAAGCAGGAAATCACATTCAAAGCACCCCTGACAGATGGCCATCCAGCCTCTGCTTAAAAGCGTCCAAAGATGGAGCCTCCACCACACTTCGGGGCAGAGAGTTCCACTGCCAAACAGCTCTCACAGTGAGGAAGTTCTTCCTAATATTCAGAGGTGTTTGGCAGTGGAATATGCTACCTTGGAGTGTGGTTGAGTCTCATTCCCTGGAGGGGTTTGACGAGGCTGGATGGCCATCTGTCAGGACTGCTTTGATTCTGTTTTCCATAGTAGGGGATTGGACTGGATGGCCCTTGTGGTCTCTTCTGATGATATTCTTCTATGATTCTATCTCTCTATTGGTCAGTCAAGGGAGATGTTGATGGGGACAAAAGAGAGGGCCCTCTCAGTGGTGGCATCCCGGCTCTGGAATGCCCTCCCTAGAGAGATCCTTCGTTTCAGCTTAAAAATACAACTTTTTAAGTAACCCTTTGATCTTACATAGGTTTTTAAGGATTAGTTCAAGGTCTTACTGTGGGCATCACTTCAGCACTGGGCTATGTCTATTGAAACAACTTGTTTTTATACACAGTTATGACTGCATTTTAGAAATTTTAATATTTTACATTGTAATTATGTATGTGAGTGGTTGTAATTCTGTGGTTTTATTGTTTCAGATTTATGTATTATCTATATGCGGCACTTCGCTGTATTTTGTTGGCTGCCTCGAGTCCCTTCGGGGTGATGGTGGCGGGGTAGAAATAAATTTATTATTAATTATTATTATTGGGTGGCGGGTAGAAATAAATTTATTATTATTTATTATTATTGATATAGAAATTATAGAGAATTCTGACCTCTGCAATGACAAAAAAGTGAGTTCCAGGTGTAACAACATGCCAGCTATACATTTTTGAAAAAATGCACCCTTGATATGTGATCCTTTGTTGCTCTTGTGGAACATAATGCTCCATCAGCATAGTCCTGTGTGCCTATCCTTCCTGTTCCTCTATGGAAACTTTCGGGCATCAGAGTGTGACTTTTTGGCCATTCAGTGACGAAGGCAGGTTGGCAGTGGGAACCTGTACAAAGAAGTGAGCCAATGTTGCTCTCCCCCGAATCTCTAGCAAATACATATATTAATGCCATTAACTGAGTATATCACCAATAGGATTCCCATCTGAATTATTTTATCTTATGTGAATAAAATGGATACATTTAAAAATCTGCATTAAAACGTGTATACAGTATTTGGAAAAGCTGAATACAAAAGCCTGATAATATCTTCATATGGGCTAAAAAGTAGCTGTCAACAAATTGATATGAAATGGGATGGAATGAATTCAACTGTGCAAATCAACCAAACTGCTTAGAAATGAACCAGTCAGTTTCATCCAACCTCGCTATTATCACATTATGATAAACCCAATATTAGAATAAACATAGTGGGCTGTTAATATTTACTCATCATGTTCAGTTGCATGACACTTCGAGCTAAGCATCCAAGGGAAGCCTGGATCATTGATTATGAACCGTTTGCTTGGCTCCATAGGTAATTTTTCATATCTGCATGTGGTTACATTCAGTGCTGTAATTTGCTTCTCTCCCAACACACAGGAGAAACAGAAGTTAAAGAAACCTCAGACTCCTTCTCAGATTTGATATAAGATGAGAGTCAATTGCAGGAGTACCATAGTTTGTTAAAGGGAAACAACCAGCCAAAGTGTGTCAACAAACAATAACTGGTAAACTGTGGCTCCAGGGAAATCCATTCTGGGTTATAACTACCCAAATTGCTACACCTTAATTTCTAAGCAAATCGAGTTCTCTGGATATCCCCCTTAAAGCTTAAAGCTCATTGGGTATCTTTTTAAAGTTGAAAGCTAGAATGGATTCCCCACCGCACTAACATTCATTCATTTATTTATTTACTACATTTATATTCCGCCCTTTCAACCCCGAAGGGGAGTGGCTTACAAATTATATGTACATACAATAAATTATATTATTAGCATAGCACAATATTAGCATTATATATTATTATATTGTACTATACCGCTATACTGTAATATTATTAGTAATATTACATGTAATATATAATATATAATTAATATTATTATATTGTATTATTATTAGTATTATATTGTATTAGGGTAAAGGTTTCCCCTGACGTTAAGTCCAGTCATGTCTGACTCTGGGGGTTGGTGCTCATCTCCATTTCTAAGCCGAAGAGCAGGCGTTGTCCGTAGACACCTCCAAGGTCATGTGGCCGGTATGACTGAATGGAGCGCCATTACCTTCCCGCCGGAGCAGTACCTATTGATCTACTCACATTTGCATATTTTCGAACTGCTAGGTTGGCAGGAGCTGGAGCTAACAGCGGGCTCTCAAGCCGCTCCCGGGATTTGAACCTGGCACCTTTCGGTCTGCAAGTTCAGCAGCTCAGCGCTAGAAGGGCCCCCAACTGATAGCACAGGAGACAAGGTGGAACTGTCTTCCCAATTCTCCCTCATCGCTCTGGCCTCAGAGCATCAGAGAGCCAAATTTCACTGTCTCCCAAAGCAGTTACTATACTCTCAACTCAATAATGAAAAATGAAATGTTGGTGTACAGGAAAAGAGATTTAAAGATGGGCTTAAAGCCAACCTTAAAAACTGTGGCATAGACACGGAGAACTGGGAAACCCTGGCCCTTGAGTGCTCTAACTGGAGGTCAGCTGGGACCAGCAATACTGTGAAATTTGAAGAGACACGAATGGAGGGCAAAAGGGAGAGATGTGCTAAGAGGAAGGCGTGTCAAGCCAACCCTGATCGGGACTGCTTTCCACCTGGAAACCGATGTCCTCACTGCGGAAGAACATGTGGGTCAAGAATAGGGCTCCACAATCACCTACACATCCACCGCCAAGGCACTACACTTGGAAGGCAACCATACTCGGACAACGAGGGATCACCTAAGTAAAGTAAGTAGGTAAGTAAGTAACATGAGAGCAACAAATCAATGCCAGTAAGCTTTGTTTCTTGAAGATCTCTGGTTTATTATGTCATGTGATTATGTTCAATTACTTTGTTTGATTATTCAATAGAAAATATCATGATTGGTCAACCTCAAGGTTAGACTACTACAATGGATTTTTGTGCAACTGTTCTTGAACCTGGTTCAAATGGTGCAACAAAAACAGAAAGAATGTTCAGTGGACTACCAAATGATATCTACATTATATTTGTGTTGCAGCACTTGCACTAGTTGCTTGTTATCATCTGAGACATGTTCCAGAAGTGCTAAAATTTCTGTTGTTGCTTGCCCTTAAGTCAACTCTGACCTCTGGCAACTTATCCTAGGATTTTCTTGGCAAAATTTATTCAGAGGAGGTTTGCTGCTGCTGCTTTTGTCTAAGCCTGAGATATTTTAACTTGCTGAAGGTCACCTAATAGGTTTCCATGGCTGAACAGGGATTCAAAGTCTGGGCTTCCGGATTCAGAATTCAACATTCATATCATTAAACCTTGCTGGCTTCTTTTCTGTGTTGTTGATATACAATGTCCTAAAAATGCCAGGACTAGAAAACTAACAGATTGCCTTCATATTTATTCATTTACTATATTTATACACTCCTCTTTCTCAATTTCAATTTGTTCGCCTTGTCACAGCCGCCAAGCACCGGTTCAGGACTTGAACAGCCTCCTTAGCAGCAGGTGGAAAGGAGTGATAGATATATGCTAGGTCAACTACAAAACTCTCAAAAGGGGTGTTTGCAACAAATGTAATGCCATCTTGTAAGGTGGGTCTTCTTTCTGCTTATGCTTTTTGCAGAACCAAAGCATTTCAGATGCCTACAGAAAACAGGGCTGTTTATGCCTATGCAGACCTTCTCCGATTAGAAGAGCAGAATTTTCTGTGTTATTTCTTTGTTGTATTAAAGTCATTCATAACATTTAAAAATGTATTTCTTTTTATATCCTAATGCAAGTAATGGAAAACATGAAAATTACTGTTGTATCAAACAACAGATAGATATTGTAGGAATTATGAGCCTTCCACCTGTTGTTGAATTGCAAACCCTAGTATGGTTCAACTATTGTGATTTGGTTGGGGCAGTCCTTATTAATCCTCTGTCCTTCCTAGTTTTCAGCTGGTTTTAACCTGCCCCAGTTTCTTACCCCCTTTGTGATCAGCTTATTTAATTGCTGCAAATTGCATACAAAATGTCAAAGTATTTTAGGTAAAGGTAAAG